>NW_024962281.1:2354987-2410252 GCF_019238085.1 Lagopus leucura
TCTCTTCTCTTCTCTTCTCTTCTCTTCTCTTCTCTTCTCTTCTCTTCCTTTCTTTTCTGCCATTCCACCTACTTCAATATCATCTGGGATGTCTGGATCTTATTCTATTGCTATGTAACCTAGTTCATGCTTTTTTGGCTCGTCTTACTGAATTGGTGCAGGGTCTTGATGGAAGGTGAGTTATTATTTTAGCTCCCAGTTCTAGGGTAGGTAAGGGCCCTAGAGCTTTAACTAATTATGCTGGAGAAAATATTCCCTTTAGGAGCAGTCTGCTGCTTGCAGACTGTCCCAAAATACTTCTCTACTTTGTTAGACAGGGTAATGAATGGACTCTCAGAGTAGCTGTGGCAACGATACACTGACTCAAGATTTTTTTGGCTGCCCCTTTCTTTCTGGAGCCAATATCTTTACTTCCAAATTGCATTTGTGAATTCTGTGCTGCTTTTTAAGCTTTACATGCATAAGACTGTATGTGGTTCCTATAGTTGTGCTTATTAAATGAAAATGTGCAGGTGAGAAGGATAGGAACCCTGTAGCAACAGAGGCATTCGTCCTTTAGTGATTGAGAACATCCGATTTAAGTGTTCAGTTCTTGCTTAAGTAGAATTACCTGAAGCTTTTTCTAAGAGTCTCTGCTCCTCTCCCTTCACCATTCAGATGAAGAACACTCTTCTAACCTAACCAAATAAATTAGATGGCTGAAATAGATGGGTTAACAGCCCTGGTATACCAAAAAAATCTTGTCATAATTCTGAAAGACTCTCCTCCATCCATCGATTCCCATTTTTGTTTTCAGCTGCCACAGCTTTATAATGGCAGCCAGTTCTGAACTGAGTCACTTGGTAATGTCCCTTCATGCTGTCTGAGTGTGATTTCTCCTAATAGAAACCCAAATAAACACAACTGAGACAAAATCAATCTTGCAGGAAGTTCTCTAAATGTTTGTGACAGGATTTTGAAGGGTTAAAAAGACTTCTGAGGAATCCAAATAGCATAATGGATTGGCTGTTTTCCTCTTTTGCATATAGTTCAATTCAAAGCTACATTTCAAGTAAAAACCATAATTGTTCCAACTTGACACTTTCTGAAAATGTACCCGTGATTCAGTCAACACATCATCAACAAGAGAAGTGACCTCACAGGCTTAGACAGATTTCTCACTAGGATACCAGAGATTTTAAAGGGCAAAAGAGAACCAGACACAATCAGACTGTAGTGCCCTCCCCTCTGAGCAGCACAGCAGCCTTTCTGCTAATGCTGTGATTCGGTCACTGAAGGAGATCTTGGCTGCCAGTCTTTAATTTCCCCTGTTCCCCATGAATGAATGAGGTCCTTCATTTCTCTGAAGCAACAGCCCTTGCTATGGCCAGTGAAAGTGCATCAGAAAAGCCTGTTAGTGGAGGCTTCACTGGTCTGTGCTAAACAAGTACTTTGTGTCTTGTTCAAGTTTCAGTGGCGTTAATAGGGATGCCTGGTATCACCACTAGCACTGTGGATTTGTAGATGAGATCTTTATCATTTATTTTAAGATCTAATGAATAAGCTTTCTATGTAAAAGAGTACATTTTAGGTATGCTCTTACAAATGAAACAGAACAAGCTAGTAAAAAAAGAAAGTGCATCACAATTGCATTAATCTTCCTCCATCTGCTCTCTTTCAAATGTTTTTATGACAGGGGATTGACTATTGGATTTTTTATTGTTCTTAATGGATATGGCAGAACCAAAACCCATTTCCATTCCCACTGACATCAGGGGAAACAAGATTCAGCTCTGAGCAGAACGATTTTTTTAGAACCGTTAGCATCTCTAACTGCATTTCAGTGAACATGGTAATTGTAACATCAATGAGTTTCAATCAACTGACTGAAATGCTTATGGCACAGTGGACTGGCACTTCTGCTCCTCTTTGGCTCTTCTGAAAATCCCAACTTCTCTAATTAGCAATCTCTGATGTGCCATATGTGTGGACATTCCCAATTAAACTGGCTGAATTACTTACATGAGCTGAGGCTATGGGCTGTAACAGAAGGGGGTTTCTTGTAGGAAATGACATTTAGTGGATTAATTAGAATACTTTACAAAACAGCATCCACATATTCATCTGTACTAATAAGAGAAAATAGCTTGTTTTGAAAAATTGAAGTATTTTCTTCTGGTCACATTTGGCTGTTTCAGAAAATACAAGCAATGAAATCTCAATCGGGTGCTCCTGAATGCATGCACCTCTTGTATCTCGAATCTCCCTGCCCATTTAAGTGTAACAGAATGAAATTCATCCTTTAGAGCAGAGACACCTCCTGCACGTCTTCAGGTAATTCCTCCTGGAGGAATGCTCAGGGGGAAATGCTGTGTCAAGTTATTGCAAAGTGGGGACACAGGCTGAATAGACAGCATTTATGCTTTAGCTATGACTCTGAATGGATAAGCCTGCAACCCGATGGCAGGTTATGGTTCTAGGTCTCAGACTTTGCAGAAGTTCAATTAAATCAGAGATGGTTTCTCTGCCTAGCAGATATTCCAACGTGATATATGTCCAGACCAAAATTCTTGAAGAAAAATCATGGAAACATGTCAAGTGCAAATGTTCACAGAATCACAGAATGGTCTGGGTTGGAAGGGACCTCAAAGATCATGGATCTCCAACCCCCTGCCACAGGCAGGGCCACCAACCTCCCCATTTCGTAGCAGCCCAGGCTGCCCAGGGCCCCATCCAACCTGGCCTTGAACACCTCCAGGGACGGACAGGGCATCACAGCCTCTCTGGGCAGCTCTAAGGGATTGGACTGCTGGACCTGCAGAGGTCCCTTCCAGTCCCTACAGTTCTATGATGCGCTGTGATTCAGTGATTTGTAATGCCGAAATATCTCCATGCAAAGAAGTATCTGTAGATAATCCCTCATCTGTTTAGGGATGGCACAGCACTGGTATAATAAATACACCACCCCTTTTGTGGCCAATGTGCACTGAGAATCCTGGGATGAGAGCCAAAACGAAGTGACATCACCCACAGCTGACAAGAGGGCCACCTGGGGCAGGGAGGGCAGCAAGCAACCCAGGCAGCAGGGCTGACCTTTGGAATAAGGGAGAACAAGAGGTGGCCTTTCAGCCAGCCCTGCTTTCCTGCTGCTGCCTGGCAAAGCCAGGGAATGCACACAGGGAAGGGTGACGCAGGGAAGTGCTGCTGGACGGCACTGCGCACAGCGACAGCTCCCTGCAGTCGGGGCCATTGGTAACCAGCAAAAATCCACGTGTCCTTCCGCTATTTGCTTTAAGCACAGGCTATTTTGGTCAACATCCAAGCTTTCTCCCCGGATTAGAAATTTGCTTTAGATTCCCATTTTCATTTGACAGCAAAATATTTTAGAAACAAACTGTTCAGGCTGCTTTGTGCACAAAGCAGCCCATGAGTCACCAGATACTGTGCTCGTGATGCAGCTCTGATTTCCAAGCCACTTCCCTTTTGTTTAACAAAAAGGGAAAAAACAAAAATCAAAGACACACACAAAAGCCAAAGCTGTAGAAATGTCATTTCTCTAACTGTGGCTGATAACAGTCTTTTCTGATTTCCCATATCCACTGTCTGTCCTTGTGTTTGCACTCCACTTCCACGCCCAGTTCCACTTCCCACTCCTATTTCTACTTCTTCGTAGGAAGACAAAACTTTTAATTGAGGCACAAACGATTCTTTGAACGTGTAATTAGTAATTATGCATAGATAGATGTATTGATTCAAGAGCAATAACGCCTGAGGGCTGCACTCACTGCACTGCCCGAAGGTTTCTGCAGCCGGGGGCTGTCAGCTCGGCTCTGAGCACAGCCGACGACAACGAGCCGTCAGCACAGCGCGTCTCCAAACCCCACCTTTAAACACGAGCCGCGTCGAAAGGAGGAAAGCTGCGCACAGCCCCGGCGGCGTCGCTGCCATGGCAACGGGCGGCGCGCTCCAGTGACGTCATGGGCGCGTCGGGCGCGTCCGCGTTCCCTCGGAGCGGCGCCCCCTGGCGGTCGGGCTGTCCCAGCGTGCGGTTGAAATGGCGGGGGTGGCTCCTTACTTTTGGAAAATCCTGAAGAGAGCGGGCGCGTTGAGCTCGGGGAGAAGGGGAGTCAGTAAGAGCAAGTATGAAGCAGTGGTACTACGCTCTGTGCAGAGAGGCTGGTGCGGAGCTGTTGGTTTGGTGTTCCCTTCTCTGTGGGTGGTGTGCCCTCAAGGAAGTAAGCACGCAGTTTGCTGGAATACATTTAAAGGATAATTGAGTTCAGTTGGTAACTGAAGTCAGCAGTTTGCCGTCAGAATAGCCGACCGGGTTGAGGAGTGTCATGCTGTGTTTCTTTGCAGGGACGGAGCAGCGTGCTCAGAGCAGCCCTGTGCTCATGTAAGGAAAGGAGGTGGCTGTGGGCTGCAGGCAGCTGCTGCTGCACAGGGAACACGAGCAGTGTGTGATGGGTGACCTGCCTTACCTGTCCTTCTCTTGGAACCTTGGGTTTGGCCTATGGGAACCTGGGCAGGTCCTGCTGGGGAGATGGGACAGCATGAAGGAGAGTGACCTAGAAATGCAATGAAGTTACTGAGAGCGTGGAGTGCTCTCATCATCAGCAAAGCAGGCAGCTTCCTTCGTTCCTACTTCTCAAGCTCTCGGTCGATGAAAGGACAACGTACTTGAGGAATGGTTCAGTTCTACAGAAATTCTGCACAAATGTAATGTTTACCAAAGATTAAAATACAATGACTGTGCTGCCGAGTGCTGCCTTCTTATTTAATGTAATCCTTTATCAAATATTATTTTCCTGTTAAAAGACGAATTGGTAACAACTAGAAAGAAGCTTCTGATGAGTGTTTTTTTCATTTATTTCTGTACTACTTAAGTGGTTTGCAGAGTGGAAGTGTTACTCGTGTTCTAGACTGAATGCTGCAAGGATTTTTTATTTTTTTTTCCCCCAGTTTTCTGAAGGGCTGTTTTAATGGACAATTCCAATGGCTGCATAGAAAAATCCCTCCAGGCACTGCATGAGAAAGTCACTTCTGAAGTTGTTTCCATCTGGCTCTGACATTTGTTGAGTTACAAGTATAGTATTGATTTCACTGTGGGCGTTTTAAACGTTTTCAGTTTAACAATAACGGCAGTAATGCACTTAAATTCATTAAGTGGGGAAATACGGAAATCATTAACTTCAGATATACATCTAAAGTGATTATTTACTACAGGTTTTGTTTCAAGGTGCATTAATCCACCAAGGGCAGGGCCTCCTTGTTACCGCTGAGCCAGGTTTTTGAAACTAGACTGGGTTATAGTTAACTGGATCTTGAAACCATGTGCCACACAATGAGCAGAACAGAAATCAGCTGGTTCTTCAAGGGGGGGGGGGGGGGGGGAGTTACAGCTTTCAATTTCCTGATGAAGTAACCAACCACACTTGTTTCTCTACCAGGTGAAACTGAAAAGAAAACTTTGAGTCAGATGATGCCAAAGCATGCGAGGCTGTCCTGTTGGGTATGACTGTGTCTAAGCCTGCTGTGCTGCCTGGGAGGGAGCTGAGGATCAGCATCCTCTGCTGTGAGCACTGGATGCCTGTGCATAGCAGTGGCCGAGCATCCCAGCAGGCTTCTTCCAAAGAAACAGGAAAAGAAAAGGGGGGAGGGTTTGGTGTAGGGACTTGGCTAGTGTCCAGCAAAGCAGTGAAAGAGAAAAGCTTTAAGGAAGTTGTGACCTTTTTGTTTCTTTTGCTCTCTCCAGTGTTATCAGAGGGGAGACGTTCTTGCTGAGATTTTGCTGAAATGGTTTGTGTGCCATGTGGAAGCTACGTGGGATTTCAGAATGGACTGATAGAGGATTTCCAGGCAGTGGTGACCTGCAGGAGGGTGTGGGGATGACTCGAGCTGCCCTCCAGCAGGGCGCTCTCACTGCTGGTCCTGGGCACCTGCAGCAAGGTGCATGTTAATAGTAAAATCACCAATGCTGTTAAACTGACGTTAATTATTAAAACAGGGCCTGGCTTGCACATGCTTTTTCTTTCTTAACGCTCTTTCTCCCCTGTGAGGCAGCTAGAGCTAAACATAAACTCCTCCAGCATTAAAGCTGGAGGACTGGCAGTGGGATGTAAAGTTACAGCACGTGGTGGGAGGATGGAAGTGCAGAGAGGACGGCAGGAGCCGTTTCCCACGAGTGTGGGAGCAGTACTGCAAGGACTGCAGAAGGAGCAGTGCTTATTCCTCGGCCTCTTTAGAAGGCTTGTCCCCTTCCATCAGCTGCGTCCCAATCCTTGCCAGCCAAAGAGTTGAAACAGCCATGTGAGGTCCTCGTTTGACTCAGTACTCACAGGCCCAGTCCAAAAGTAACTCGGGATCAATGCCTCTCAAATGCTCGGATAACTGGAGGCAAAACAAACAGGCAGACGTGCGAGCACAGTGTTCATTTCGCTCACTTCAGGATGAGTCTCGTGCTGGTTACGACCTTCTTACAAACAGAAAGGCGCGGAGGCACACGGAGCCGCTGCCCCGGCGTTCTGCGGCCGGCTGCCAGGGCTCTGCGTGAGAAGCGGCTCAGGGCTTGAGGAGGAGCGGCGTCAGTCCGTGCCGCTCCCATCCTGCGGGACGGCCCGACCCGCGCCGTTTGCTCTTTGTCCCCCGTTGAAATCTGCTCAGCGTGAGCCCCGTCACCTGGAATAAACGAGCCGCCCAGCTCATCAGCAGCTCGCGGCGCAGTGCGAAGTCCTCGCTGCGGGGCGAGGCGGTTCCCGTGCCGCACTCAGAGCCGCCGGTTCCGCGTTCCGCCCTGCAGCCGTTCCGTCCCAGGCGGCGCAGCGGGCCGCCCCGCACAACAGAGGGGCGTGCCGAGCCGAGCGCTCCCTCCCCGCCCGCCCCCGCGACGTCGGCCGGCCCCGCCCGGCGCGGAGGGAGACGCCATTGCGGGTTGTTTGTGCGGGAGGCGGTGCTGCGGCTGGGCGCTCCGCCGCGATCATGTCCACCCCGGCGCGGCGCAGGCTGATGCGCGACTTCAAGAGGTGAGCGGCGGCGCGGGGCCGAGCTGAGGGCGGGCCGGGGCGGCCTCGTCGTTCTTCTGATCTGCCGGGGCCTCCGCGCGCCCCTCCCCCGGCGCCTCAGGACGAGCCTCCCGCGGTCCCGGCGGCTCCGAGGCGCTCCTGGAAGCGGGGCAGAGCAGAGCAGAGCCCTTCCGCCTTGAACGTGGGCCGGCGGAGCTCCCCGGGGCCGGCTCTGCCTGGGGCCGGCTCTGCTCGGGGCCGGTTCCTCCCACCCCTCCGGGGCCGCCTGAGGTTAGAGCTGGTGCCGCGTCCGGAACGAACTCTCGCGGGGGGCTTCTAAATATGGAGTGCCGCAATTAGCGGCCGCTTCGTTCTCCGTATGTAAGCAAAACCCAAGTGCCCTTTAATGTTTGTGTGCGCATGCGGTTCTGTCCGAGCTTTTCCATCCCGAGCAGCCTTGTATAACGCGCACCGAGCGCCGGGAGCTGCCGATCGCCGCGTGTTTCTGAGCGTTACCGACCGATGGGGTCATAGCTGGGAGCGGAGGAAAAGCGGTGTTGGGGTTTGTTGTTGTGTTTTGTAAACGTCACAGTTCGGTGTGTTTCCTCCTCAGCCTGAGATGAGTCAGCTCGGGTAGGGGCTCTTTTCCTAGCACGGCTGCGGTGCCCGCACCGAAAACACAGCGAGGAGCAGCTGTGTGCACCGAACACGGAGCGGTGCTGCGATGGGAGCTGAGCGGGCAGCGAGCCGAGCGCCGGGAGCCCGTGCCATCCGAGCACCGGGCATCCGTTATCTCAGGAACTGAGTGATCTGCTCAGCGCTGAGCAGCGCTTCTGGATAGCGATCAGACCTTTCTGTGTCATTTTGAGATCTCGGAAGGACTGGCTTCATGATCTTGGAATGGAAGGTGGAGCACTGCTCCCATTTCTTTATCAGATATTTGGCCACTTTTATACCCCAGAATGCACGTAGCTATCTCATGTCTATTTTTTCCCCTTCCTCCTTCCCCCCCGGTTATATTTTTGTTTAGCCTTGCGCTACTCTTACCTCATACTGAAACAGCAGGCTGTGCTGTGAGCTCTGATTCACTTGGTTAAATATAAACTTTTGCATCTTAGAATTGCCAGGAGTAGTGGAGGGGGAGCAGTGTCTTGTATCACCTAATTAAACCAACAGAGAAGTGTTATTTTTACTACGTACAGGTATCGTTATGTATAAATATTATACGTGTAACCAGTGACAGAAGTAGAGGGGATGGCTTCAAGCTGCGCCAGTGGAGATGTAGGCTTGATGTTAGGAAATAATGCTTCTCTGAAAGAGTGGTCAGGCACTGGAATGGGCTGCCCAGGGAGGTGGTGGAGTCACCGACCCTGGAGGAGTTCAGTATTGAGGGACATGGTTTAGTGAGAGCTGTTGGTGATGGGTGGATGGTTGGACCTGATGATCCTGTGGGTCTTTTCCAACCTTGTATTTCTGTGATTGTCTGTGTGTAAGTACTGTTAGAAAAGGGCTTACAAATGCTACCTTTTCCCTGGTTCTTACTGACTTCCAGGCCCTGCTGAGACCAGCCTGGCTTGCAGCCCTTGCCACGACCTGTCTGTATTTAGTTAGACCTTTTGACAGCAGGGTGTACATGAGCTTTTAAAATTGCTCTAAAACCCAAAGCCGTGCTCCTGATACATTTATCAGGCAAAGCGCTCAGGCATTATTACCAGCGTGCAGTCTGGCATGGAAGAAAACACATTCCTGCTCTCCCTGACCAAAATAGTAGGTGGTTTATGCTGTTCAAATTAAGCTGTCTGGACTGCGTGTGCTCACAGAGCAAGGATGTAAACACGGTCCGCAGGGGAGCTGGATTGCAAGCAGGCAGAGCCCAGCTGCCAGCCTGGCTGTGCGGGCAGCGTCATTGCTGGTGTCTGTGTACACGAGCAGCTGTACTCACTGTGCCAGGGATGGACATCCAGGCACGGGGGGACTTCCAGGCATCGCTGCTGGCGTTGTGCCTGACTCAACCCTAAGGCAGTCTGCACAAATGGGCTGAAACTGAGTTAGAGTTTGTCCCTCGGTCTGTAGTGAGGGTTTGCTCTTAACCTTATTCTGCTGTGCGGTCAAATCTCACGTTAACACTGAACAACTGCTTCAAAGCGAGGGCAGTTACTTCATTTTCTTTATTCTTGCATGACTCAACTCTGTGCCGTGGATGGGAGCTGTCACAAAAGGATCTGCCTGGGCAGTCCCCAGTGGTGTGGGAGGTTACTGCTTTTTGTTGTTCCAGGCTGTAACGTGATCCTTTAGCAGAAACACACAGAATGGACAGGAGGGAATCTTGGTCCTGTCATTTAGTTAGAGCGTGTATTTGTCTGGCGTGAGTTTACGCAGCTTTCAGTAAGCAATGTGCTTTTCCCTAGTCCAAGGATTAAGGAACTAAAAAGAATTTCAAATGCTTCCACTACTGCTTTAGAGACAAATATTTACATTTGTGGAACTGCTATCAGGGAACAGTGCAAAGGTTTCCCCTTGCTCCCTCTTCCCTTTTGAAGCAGTCAGCTCGCCAGCCAAAACAGCCTTATACCAAATTCAGCTGCGTCGTGCACAGACTTAGGGCTGCAGAAAAAGCTCAGCTGACAGTCCTTTGCCCTCAGTTGCAGTATGTCCTGTATCACTGTGCTGAGCTCCTGTTTCTGGCCGTGACTTATTCTCTGTTTCACTGTGGCAGCCAGCAGCAGTTACTGCTCTGCTCCTCCATAACCATCTGGGTGGTAAATCCATCCCAGCTTCGTGTGCTGCTTTAAAGCACTGTTACTTACGGTGCTTTGCACACCTGCCTCAACCTGCTGGGCTGTCACAGCGTGTTGGTGTCATCCAGGAGCAGATCTTGGTTTGTCTTTTGGAATACTGCTAATCTGCATGTAACGCTTTGTTCAGTGATTGAGAATGAGAAAAGGTTTATAAAGGCAGTGGATGTTGCTCTTGAGTCAGACTCGCAGGTGGAAGCATTTCACTTACGTAAGGCTTGCTGTTCTGTATTTGTGATTTCTAGATTGCAAGAAGACCCTCCTGTGGGTGTCAGTGGTGCACCATCTGAGAATAATATAATGCAGTGGAATGCAGTTATATTTGGGTAAGAGTTTTTGCTCACTGTGAGCCCCTTTTTTGGGGAGAGGGAGGGGGTGGAATTTTTTTATAACATCCTTTTTTTTTTTTTTCTTTTCTTTGTGAATGTAAAGTCAGGAAATTTACAGAAATGACCAACTGTGCAATCACAGTGAAAATCTGCTTTCAGGGGTAATAAAGAATGCCTGGGGGAAAAGTATATATTCATTGTCTTTTTTTTAATGATGTTTGCATGTGGCTTAATAAATGGAACGGGTTTTATAGGAGCTGGGTTATGAAAAAGCAGGCTGGCTCTTTAAAGGTACATAAGAGCACCACATGTTGTTGGCCATCAAATCCAGATGCACTGGCAGCGTTTGGATTGATTCCCGGTGGAATGAGGTTCTATTTAGGAAGTTACATTACGTGTCCTCCAGAAGAGGAACTCTGGTAGTGTCCTTTCATAAGGCTGGAGTCAGCTTACTAACGATGGCCTCGTTAATTGAGCTCTGAAACGTGGCACATGCACTGCTTGGGATGATAACGAGGAGGGTATCTTCACTGACAGATTGACTATGGGAAAGCCTGCTGAATGTGACAGAGCTCCCAGAAGTTGCCTCTGGAGGCTTCCCTAAATATTTGTATGGCTGTCTCTATGTCTGTCTTGAGGAGAATAGGGAATAACATACGTGTTTATTGTGAGTGCTTGGAAGTGATGGTCATTTTTAACTGGAATTTATTTTTTACACCTTTCAGGCCAGAAGGGACACCTTTTGAAGATGGTAAGCAGCAAATTTCTGTATTCTCTGTCATTCTTGTGAATATTGTCAGTATTGACATTATTTCTGCTCTGATACTATGTAGGTTGGAACAGCGTGAACAAGCCAAGAGTGCTGGATCAAGGTCGAGTTAGCTATGAAAATACTGTATTTCTGTGCAAGCAGTGTCTTACTGTAGTGGTTGATGGTTAGTTGCAAAGCTATGAAGCAGTGCTTGTACCAAGACTTGTTTAGACACAGTTTGAGCTTTTGGAGGAGGAAGTTAGTCTAATGCTGCCAGATGTTCTCGCATCTCTGCAGCTAAGCTCAGCGAGACAGCTGACCAGAATGCTGTTCTGGTTTTGTCTTTGTAGCATGCTTGATTCATCTCTGCTCTTGTAACTAAGAGCAGGTGAAAAATCTTGAATTGTTCTGAAAATAGAACTGAGTGAGAGGGGGGAATACCAAATCTGTACATAAACATGAAAGTTGATGTGTAATGAATCTCCCCCAGGCATATGAGGAATAATGAGTTTAATAATTATAGCGTTATTGCAGTAATCAGCAGCAGATGGGTTTTCCTCTGTGTTGGGTTGGAGGAGTACAGTAAATTATTCACTGATCCGTAATAAAGGTTTTCAGTGAACCAGTCATGAGCTCCAAAGGCTGCGATTGCTGATGATGAGATTCCAGTTTTTGCTTGCTGGCACCACAGGGCCTTCTTAATGAAACACCTTCAAGTCACTGAAGTCCATAGAACAGGCGAATTTGGTCACAGAAGAAGGGAGGAGGGCAGTGGGATGATGGATGTTGGATGTAGCTGCTTTCCCTGTGTATACAGCGAGTCTCAATGCTTGGACCTAGCTGCTGCTGCTGCTGTTTTTATTGCAATTAGTAATTATTAGTTCCACAGTTCCATTATCACTTGAAATATGTGAAAAGAAAGCAGGCTTAATGTGGTTTGTTTGCATAACAGTGGGCAGAAATATTGATTATGGAGCACATGAATTAACTTACCTTGTTTTTCCCTTTTTTTTTTTGTGGTGGTCATCTGATTGTATTTATGTTTATTTGGACAGGTACTTTTAAACTAGTAATAGAATTTTCAGAAGAATATCCAAACAAACCTCCAACTGTTAGGTTTTTATCAAAAATGTTCCATCCAAACGGTGAGTAAATCATTTCTATTTAGCCATAATACTTACTGTTATGGTGTGGTCGTTTATTCTGCAGAGCTCCAGAGTGCTTATCGGTTTGCTCTCTGCACTGCTGCCAGCTGAGCAGTTGTCTCAGGCAGTAACTACTTGATAAAGAACTGAGAGTTGCAGTGCTGTGAAGTAGCAACTATCTGTCTCTTTCCAATCAATATGGCAGCAAAATCTGTAAGTGTTTTCAGCTACAGCTGCGCTTAAGTTGGCCTAAAGGGGCAATCTTGCTTCAGATTCCTGCCCCCTTCCATTTAACAGCTCTTCTGTCTGTGTAGACACATCATGAATCCAAGCAGGGAACCGATGGTGCCAAATGTTACTTATTTCTGTCAGGTGAGAGCTCAGCCAAGCCAACCTGCATGGGGTTCCCTGTGCTAAGCAGCGCTGGCAGCGGGAGGCAGGCGAGAAAGTGCACTTCTAGGGGAGAGCAGAGGAAAGGGAGCTGCCCCCAGCTCGGTGGGAGGGCAGCCATGGAGAGCTGTGCTTCTCACTCCCTCTCTCCATAGCTTTTATCTGGTTGTTGGATGCAGAAAACAGAAGCCATGCCTCTCTGTTTCCCAATCCCCTCTGTTACAAAGGGTTGTAGATTCAGTTTGAGAGTTGAAGCGCAAACCTGTTCCAGCAGTTCCTGTAGCTTGAGCCCTCCTTGAGCAGAGGCTGGTTTTAACTACAGTTCTGTAGCAGTATTAGGCAACACTCTCTAACCATTTATCTGTCACATAACAAGAAAGCCAGTATGCTTCTGACCGCTTTGTTTTATTATATTTTGTTACTGGGGTGAACAAGCTAGAAAAGCAGCATGTAGAAGCTTGCATGACAAATCTCACTTTCCTACAGGCTCTCCTATTCAGACAGAAGTAGTATTTCAGGCAGGCAGTCTTTCCTATTGTCTGCCTTAGTGTCCTTCCTAGCCTGTGAGCACTGTGCAGTTTCCCCATGCAGTGCATGATGACTGAGATCCTCGGCTGGCGCAGTGCATCCCATGCCTGCAGCAAATGTCTCTGCTTGCTGAGAGGCATTACGTCGACTTGAATCTGGGCCAAGCACACAGGAGGAGCAAGAAGCCGAGTCCAGGCCTACCAGTGCCTGTGCTATTGCCATATTTTTTGAACCTTCTTTCATTTCCTCTTGGGTGTTTTGTTACTTGCAGTAATGTATCTCCTTCAAAAGACCAGCTATCAAATTAGATAAGATAGTCAGCCATAGCTGCTGTAATCCCAAAGCATTTTTTGAACGCGGGCCAAATTGATACAGTAGTTCTTGCTTGAACTGTATTTAATGAACAGAACGTAAGGTAAGTCTGAGAAGGGATGGCTGATGTGTGTGCTGTGTTCACAGTTTATGCAGATGGCAGCATATGTTTAGATATTCTGCAGAATCGGTGGAGCCCGACGTACGACGTTTCATCTATTTTAACTTCAATTCAGGTAACTTTAGATCTATTTTAGCAGTTAAGTACGTTGTTACAAGCCTGTTTTGGAGAGTACACAGCTCAGTGACAAAACTGGAGAGCTTCAAATACTTGTAGCCTAAGCAATTGCTTCTCAGATCCAATAAACACAAAGTGCTGACCTGTGCAGTTGCTGATTTTGAGCTACAAAATTGCCGTTGGATAATTTTCACAAGAGAACAGTGATTTGGCTTCCTTTTTTATCTGTTTTTAGTCAAGATGGGCAGTCAGGTATAAAATTTGTATAATGTGACATTTGAAACCATTTCACAAAGCCTCGGCCTGTCACTTCAAGTGCTGCTGAAATTTGTTTAATTGGAGTAAATAGAAATGATATGGCAGGCTGAAAATAGTTTTTTCTCTTTAGTCCTGCGTGACATCAGTGGTGTCGTAGCCAGATGATCAGTTGGTGTCATACTGCAAACTGGCACAAATGGCTCTACTGCATCTGTTTGTAAGGACATGAGGAGCCTAAAAATGTATGCAGTGCTAATGCTCATAAAATGTATAAGTGGAAGTTCAGCAGCTCTGTTAGGGGTGCCTGATATTAGCTTTAACCTGTTTTGTTGTGTTTTGTTTTTTAAGTGGGCTCTACTTTGTCATGTTTGCTTTCTGAAGCATTTGATAGGAAAGGTGTTTTTCACTGTTGTATAAATTGCTGGTTTGTCTCACTCTCTGTTTTTCCCTTTTTCACAGTCTCTGCTTGATGAACCTAATCCAAACAGTCCAGCAAACAGTCAGGCAGCACAGCTTTATCAGGAGAACAAACGTGAATATGAGAAAAGAGTTTCAGCTATTGTCGAACAAAGTTGGAATGATTCGTAACAGCTGCTTTGTTGCTCTCCATCCTCGTAATCATTTATGTACAATTTAACTCTCAATAGAAAGGCTACCAAGAATTTCAAGTGCCACAGCTCTAAGAATTTGCATAAAAACTCATTTGCAAACAGAATTAAGCCCTCCAGTTTAGGAAACTTAAAAGCTTGTGTATCTTGATTAACATACTTCTTATTGCATGGTATGAACTAAGTTATTGCTACATAAATTTGTAATATATCCTGTTTGTATTTTTTTTCCAAGTGTATAATGTTGGTGTGGAGTTTTCATGACAGAATATACACATTTTGTAAATCTGTACTTTTTCAAATACTGAATGCCTTATTTTTGAATTCTTTAGATTTTTAAATTGGAGAAAAGCACTTAACAAAGTTTTTATATATAAATATTTCATGTAAAACTGTTAAATACATAACCTCAGTGCAAGACACTCTTCTCTCATTCTGTATCTCTTTCAAAAGGCTCATTTGGAGTCCATTTTCCCCTTTGCTACGTGCTGATTATGGCACGCACTTTAAAAACAGAAAAGTCAATCCATTTTGTAACTGCCTTCTCTGTGGGTATCTCTGCAGCTGCAGCAGGCTTTAATTTGATTCTGTGTTCCTCACTTGTTATGAGGAAGAGAAGTGTTGGTAGCTGCCACTTTGTAAATGGGAAAGCATAACTATTTGGCTAGAAGTTCCACCACAAACCAGCAGCAGAGCTGCAAACAGGAGCTGGATCACCAGGCTTTGGTAATAATACAATAATTTTTCAGGGAGATTGTATTTTACCAAACTGTAAAATATTGTCGACTAAATCTGTCTTCTATTCATGTACTGATACTGTAACACAGCCCTGAATATCTTCTAATAGTTGAACAGGTATTCCGTTAGTTTCTCTTTGGCTAGGGAAGTAATGAATCACAAACAGAAGAGAGCAGGATTGCAGATTTAATGGAGTTCTATGGAACCTGGCCTCGTGTCTGTTTCACATAAGTTTTAAATATTCTTAAGCTGTCAGTTTTAAAGCAGCTTGGTTTTGTCTGTAAGTGTGGACATTCTGCTGCTTTCCTGTGTTTTTAAAATACAGTGGATGTCTGTAGTAAAGAATTAGGACTTTTTTTTTTCTTCTAGCAGCTGCCTCTGTCACAGTTCCATCCAGCATGACATATGCATTAGAACCCTCAAATCCCATATAAAACATGCAGCTCAGCGTTGCCTGAAAAGCAATGGAAGTTTACTTCATTTGGAAAATACTTCTTATTTGCCACAGTCATCAGTAAAAGCTGAACTTTGTTAATGCAGTGAAACATGAGTATCAGTGCTCGTACAGAAACCCCAAAAGACCCAATTCCCCTTTTCACAATGGGTCGAATAAGGCAGCATCACTGCGGAGGCATTTGTTTATACACAGAATACTGACAAGGTTCCTGTTTCTAAGAATCAATCTAAATTCAGAATATTTTCCTCCTTTAGTCTCAAGTTTCAGTATTTCCATTGCTTTATTGTGTGTGAGATGAGGTTTGCCGTTCATTACTTTGATTATTACTGGTCAGCTTAGCTTCGTTACAGGTTGATTAAGCTCAGCAGATTGTTCTGGATGCGTCTGGATGGAGGCGGCGTGCCTTCGAGGTGAGACCTGACATCGGCCCTGTGCGGGCTGTGACGTCACTGGGACGCGACGGGTCTCGCAGGAGGAGGCGGGCCGCAGGGCGGCTGTTCGGGCACCTGCAGATCTCTGTTCCCCCCCGGTGCCTGGGGCCGTTCCGGGCGGCTCGCGAAGCGAGACGTCTACTGTGCAATTAAAAGTTACGGCGCCGTTTCTCGGTAGCAGACCGAGCTGCCTGCCGGCGACAAGGCACAGGACGCTCCGCGGTGCCGGGAGGCCGCCAGGGCTGAGCCCCATTGCCGCCGCCGGAAGCGGCCTCACCGGGACCGGAAGGCCTTCTTCATGCGGCCTCCTGGGTCCACTCTGCCCCACGCCTCGTCTGCCCTGGAGGAGCGGGGAGGCTATCGCGCAGGCGCACTGCGCACTGCCGCGCCTGGGTGCAGGGGGTTTGTGGGTGCCGAGGCCCTGAGCGAGGACAGGCGGCCGGTCACGGCTGTGCCAGGGCGTGAGGGAGCGGCAGGGCGCCCAGCGCGGGGTCCGGGCTGCTTCGGTGACCCCGAGTGAGCTGAAAGGCGATTAGCTGCGGTATATCCACTCACAAGAGCGCGGCTCTCTGCACCTCACGGAGCGAGACGGGGGGAGCGGCTTTAAACTAAAAGAAGGGAGATGCAGAGTGGACGTGAGGAGGACGGCATTCCCGATTTTCTGGCGCCGCGGCAGCGCCGTGCTGCCCATCCCCGCGGTGCCCGCAGCCCTGGTTGGGCTCTGGGCAGCAGCGCGTGAAAGCAGCGGCTGGAGGCGGTCAGGTCCCAGCCGCGCTGTGATCCTGAGATGGCCAAACCCGGTGCCAAATCCAGGGCACGGGACCCAGATCCTCACAACTGCCATCAGCTCACGGGTGCAGGCAGTCCCAATGGGATTCTGCTCTGTGCTGCAGGCTGAGGGGTGTAACTGCAGCAGCTTGAGGTGCTCTGAATGTAGCTTCGTCTGGGGGGGATTTGTATTACTAGTGAATTCAGCGTGTCAAACAAACGCACCTCCAAATTCGAGATAGGAGCTCCCTAATACAGAAATTACAGAAGAGAGGAAGATTCCCCGGTGGTTATGCTGGCATTTAGTTAATCAAACAGATAGGATATAGGCAAACAGAAGAATATTTCTGTGTTTTGCCTGTGAAGGTTCAGTGGGAATACTGTTGATGTCTATCCAAATGGAGAGGAGAGGAGGAGCCTTATCATCTGACTTCCTCACCTAGCGTTTTTACTTGAGCATTTTTCTGTTTGTGTAAGCTCTCCCGGGCAAATATCATGCTGTATTTGTTTGGAGTTGGTTTTGGTTTTTTTTGAAGAGGAAGGATATAATCAACAGATGATCTGCTGTAACGTGTGAGCTGGCGAGGAGGCATTCTCCACCTCTGCTTTTGATGGAGCTCCACAGCACAGGAAAGAATGAAAGAGGCATCCCTGCAGTGACAAGAGAAGGCAGTGACCTCCAGCTACAGACCCACGGCTCAGGCGTTTGTGTGCATGGAGCCTCAGCTCGGGTCTCTGCTCCACAACTCAGCTTTGGCTTTTCTTTAAGCCACTGGATAAATCCATCATCCATGTGCCAGGGTGTAAGGCTGAGCATTGCACCACTCACTGCTATGAAGCCTGGCTTGGATCTAGCCCTTGGGCCACGAGAAAGTCATGTCAGCAGTGCTGGGCGGTTTAGGGTTTTTTATTTCATAAAAGCTTTTGGGTTAAAAATGGTCAAAAATAGAAGAACAACATAGAATTGTGTGTCACTGTATATCTGTGGGCAGTTCTGTTCAACGTAAGCCTTCTTTACAGTTCATCTCTAGATACTCATATTTTTTTTTCCTTTCTTCCCTTGCTGAAACAAGGAAACGAATACAAAAATTCATTGCCTTGATACTGAAAGATAAACGGTGTAAAGGGCAACAGAAAAAGGAGCTAAATGGAAAGGAAAAAAAACAAAACCAAAGAAGAAAACCCATTACAAAACCAGAGGCTTTTCTGCTTCTGAGATTGCTGTGAATTCAAAGGACTGAAGTTGTCATTTTAGAAAATAATATACCCTGGATTATGTGTGTGTGCGTACGTAGGAGAGGAGAGAGCTTTGTGAGCTGATTATGTTAGAATCTTAAAAAAAAAAGTGTGAGGTAGTAATACTGAAATTGGGTGGGACTCAGGATTTTATTTTTCTTTTCTTTGGTGCAGCACCGAACGTTGTTATTGCACCTTGAGTTTGTCTCATTGCACAGCTGCCGTGAGCAGAGAACAAAAAATACGCAGAACTTTTAGACTCTGATAATGACTGTAATTAGCATCACAAGGCTGTGGAAATTGCAGTATTCCCTAAAGGTTTCTTGTCGTTCTCTCATGTTTCTGTGCTGGATATGAAGATTTTCAGCCAGGATACGTGCTCGGTTTGGTGCTGTCCCACTAGTGGTAGCATCGCAGCCTCCATAGCTGTGTTAATCCATTCTTAATGCCTGTATCAGTGTCGTGTTTCTGAGCTGGTCTGCGGGAAAGCTGTATCCTGCCAGAAAGTAAACTGACTGCTCTTAAACGCTGCCCATTGTTCAGCATCCAAATGAAGCCTTTTTCTTTATGATGTGGTCAAAGCACGTAGCGTGGGATTTTCTGAGCTAGTGAAAATGTTAGTCAATGAGAGTGTATTTTAAAATCCCAGTATGAAAATGTTTTAATCAGGAATTCGGTGATGTCATAAATTATTTTTGCCCTTAAACGTGTGCCAGGGCTGGGTCAAAGCCCAGCATAAAGGCAGCATTATGGAACGATGGTGCTGACTGATTTATTGGAGCCGCGCGGCGGAGGCCGTCAGCATTGGAGGTAGATGGGCCCAGCCTCCACCTGTAGCGTGGAGCACTCAGTCCTCAACCCTCACAACTGAAAAGATGGTGTGTTTCTTGCCTTGTTTTTTAACTTTGCCTTATTAACTGCCGTGTCTGATTAATTTCCAAGCTGAATAATTTTGACAGCTGCCGATTTGGTACACATGCCACAGGCGGAGCCGTGGCGCTGGCAGGGGGGCTGCAACCCCAGCAAGGAGCACATCTGCACACCTCACAGGAGGACCTCAGTACACGTGGAGCAGGGACCTCTCCATCACAGCCAGGTCAGCCCGGGCTCTGAGCCCCACGTTGGGCCTGACCCGAGATAAACCACTGCTCACAGATCTCTGAACCAAGCCTGAGCTGAACTTTGAACTGCTCGGTCTCAGCATCAGATTATTCACAGCTTTTCATTGCTATCATCACCATTTATTCCTTTCCTTATGTTGCTGTTCAGTCAGTCCTCACACCTGAGGAGAGAAGGTTGGGTTCAGGATGGTGTTCAGAGCTCTGCCCCACAAACGTAGTGCCCAGTGAACACTGATGTTTCTCTTGTTAATCTGTGGTCATTGCTGTTGTGATGAGAGCGGAAGGAAGGAATTTCGTTCTGATATACAGCACTTCACCCCGACTGAGTGGGATTGTCTTCAGTGACTGACCAGAGCCAGCAAGGAGACAGCACTGCCATGTCTTTTGCATTAATTATGAACCACACAGCTCTTGCTGTTATCTGCTTACACATTGTCTGCCTCGTGATGGGCTGCTGAGGGATTTCCATTCACTGTCTGGTCCAAATGTACTGTAAGTCCAATTTCATTAATCAGCCCGCTCGCTTTACTTGTTAAAAGGGTCATTGTGTTTGTTATTACAGTGTTTCCTTTGTGCTCGCTTTCCCCAAATTCCAGTAACTATTTTGTAGAAAAGTTTGGAAGTGAACTTTTGATGCCTGTGAAAACTGCTTCGTTGACTTTATTGACTCCAGAGCCTCACGTTCTTTATCCACAGAGATCTTTAAAAGGACACAAAAAAAGTTGCAGCCAAAGCTTATAGAATTTGGTACTTATGGTTAAGTATTATAGACCAATGTCGTTCCCATGGAGACCTAAAGGAATTTTTCCATTGGATTAAGTGGTAGCAAAGCATACCCTTTATTAAGTGGGATAAGAAGTAGACCAGAGAGCTCAATTTGTTTTTGTTGGTTTTGTTTGCCTGCCCTTCTGTAGCACGAAGTAAACCAGAAGAAATGACAGATATTTGCGCTGTGATTCATCTGTTTTGTCCTTGCTGCGTTTGGAGATAAGGCTGTGTTTGTGGTCATGGAGCAGCAACCCAGCAGGCGAGGGCAGCTCTGTTTCACGCCTTGCTAGTGCCTTTCTCTGCAATCTGGAGGTGAGGGGAGTGTTTCAGACACTGCTTCTGTTAGGGAGAGGTCAGCAGGACTGCAGCTGGGCGCTGCGAGGTGCTGTGCTGCCTGCAGGTCGTGCACCAGGTGTTCCTAAGGGCTCCTGGAACACCAGATTGTTCAACCACTCCAACTTGTTAGCAGTGAGATTCCAAGTATTTACAAAGAAATCCCAAATAGATTCACATTTAGAAGGAGTTCTTCTATTCTGGAAGGTTGAGCTGTAGCTCAGCAGCTGCCAGAAGTCCCCAGTGAGTGGTGGGTGAGGTGTGGCCATGAGCTGCTGCTGACCCACAGCCAGGTCCTGCAGCTCGTGTGGGTGCAGACCCTGAGCATTCCTGCACAGGAAATTGTAGAGGACTGATATTGTGCATTTTGGTGCTGAAATTTGTTGTATTTTTATTTGTTTGTTTGTTGTTGGGACTGTAATGAGATCCAGAACTACTGAAGCCAACAGATCTGTGATTGATTTAAATGGATTGAGGATTTCCTCCATAATGAAGTCCTTTCACTTTGGATCACTGAGATTTCTCTTGTGCTTTCTTAGTGCCGTATGACACATTCACTCCATCCTTGCCTCAAACAAAGAGAATTTTTGCTATCATAGCTTCCCTTTAAATATTTTCTGTTTGACAGCCTACTGAAAAGGCTCCAGAGGCAAATTCTTGGTTTAGAAGTTGCTATTTATGTCTGTACACATCTGAACGTCGTTATGGTTTGCATGTTCTGGATTGCTTGCCGTTTTCTTTGTAAAGATGTATGAGTCTAGTGAGAGAGCGCATTATTTTAAATGAGTTTGAAGCATGCTTTAACCGTCTCAGGGTTCTACTTGTTGCTCCTGACTCCCTTGATAAAAATACATATCAATATAAGCAACACCGCAGGGAAAATTTGTGTGTTGGTGTTATTATGCAAGGGGAAGATGCTCTCAGTGAGTGATGTTGGATTCTTTTAACATATGGCACTGGAATAATGGTGGGCTCTGTGCAGACAGGGCTGCTGTTCCTGAGGGCTTTCAGTTGGGGTGTAGGGCAGAAGGTGGTGAAACTCCGTAGGACACAGAAGCACAAGAGAATAACAAAATGATAAGGATGACAAGGATAGTGGCCTCCCTGGTCCTAATCAGCTATCCCAATTGTTAATGTTTGTGGGTTTTGTGTTTTGTTTTGTTTTTTATGCTTAGCAATTGCAGCAGAAATGCTAAGTCAGGGCCTGAAGCAGTGATGGAGCACCTGGTGGGAAGGCAGGGCCAGCCCAGGGGAGCTCAGGTGCATGCAGTGCAGCTGAGTGACCTGAAAGGCTGGAGCCAGGATTCACTCCTTCCCAGACCTCTTTTAAGGGGCAGTGGAGGTGAGGGGGTCTTGCTGGAGTTTCCTGCCTACCAGAGGCTTTCCAAAGGTAAGCAGCTTTTTTTCTTTGTTTCTGTGTCCATGGCTGCTGCATTTGGGCTTGTCCTCATCTGCTGCAGCCAGAGACTTTGCCACCCCACTATTATCTCTGTACTTTCCATCACATAATAGCATTACAGCATTTTGTATGCTTAATAAGAGAGCCCTACAGAGTTTATGCACACCTGAAGTAAGAGCCTGGACTGCTCTCAGTGAATGCATTTCATCTCCAGGAACAATCTACACAGTGTGGTTTTCCAAGACCAGAGGATCTCCCACCTCTAGTTATGTACAGTTCTGTAATTTTAAAAGCATTGAAGCATTCTGGAGTGCTGGGAATTACACTGCTGCATAGTTTTGTTCTTTCTTAGAAGCTGTATTTTCATACCACACAGGTACAAGTTCTGGAGGATCATCATGAAAGCAGCCTGGCTCTCTCTCTGCATGTAAAGGAGCTTGTGCATCCACTTAGAGAAGGATGGACTCAGAAGTCTTGTAATTATGTCTGCCTCGATGTTTTGTGTGCATGGTAACTGTATGGGAACTGCTGAGTTCTGGCCTGAACCACTGATGGAGCACCTGGGGAAGGACCTGGGAGCACAGGTGAAGGCAATTCAGCTGTGATTGGAAGGGCTGCAGCCTGGCTGCACCTCTCAGACCCCATTTAAAGGCTGACAGCCAGTGGGGAAGGATCCCTTCCTGGAGCTCCCTCCTTGGTGAAGCTTCCCCTGCAAACCTGGAATCTTCTGATATGGTGAGCAGTTTTCTTCCTTTCTAGCACCTCTCTATCATGTTGGTCCTTCTGTCATCACACCCTTGTGGTGACATCGTTCCCATCATATTGATCTGTCACGCAACTCTATGTGTCAAGTTAACTATCAGAGGATGTTCTGATCCATTCTGAGAGATGGACCCTCCATGCTGGTGACACGACTTGGCACCAAGACTGGTGGGAAGCTCCAATAACACCAGCAGGGGCACTGAGCTCAGGTGTATGCAGGAGAGGAGGGGAATTCCTTCATTTTGCATCACTGTAAAGCATGCAGTACGTCACTATAAAAGTCTGTGCATCAGTTTATCCGACATTAATTGTCTTCCTGCTGACTGCCTTCTGTTACATTCGTTTTTAAAGGATGAGGAAAATATTTCAAGCGAATGATCAAAGGAATATTTTACTCCCTTCACGTTCAGAGTATGGAGTCTCTGAAGGATTTATTCAGGAAATGAGTTATTAGGGCCTGACAGCTCTCTGCAGCAGCACTGAGTGAGCAGGTTATCTACAGATTGCGGGTACAAACATTCCATGCTTTGATGAGTACATGAGTAACGCCGTTAGAGTTGGAAAGCAAGAGTAGGTTGGTGCTGGAGCTCCAAGTCACTTGAGCAATTACCACAAAGCCTGAAATTTAGCAATCTAAAACAGGTACTGCCAGGCAAATGGACGTCTGACATCTTTCTTCACTGTTGGGTTTCTTAACCAAAGAATGACAGTGTTTTGCTTTGTGGGGGAAGCAATATTGTCTCGGCTGTGCAGTCTGTGTTTGCCGTCAGTTCTGTGACTGGAACTCACCTGGGGTTTGGATGCTTTCTTTTCGCTCAGCATTGCCATCCAAATGATAGAGGCCCTCTGTGAGCTTTGGTGGTTGGAATCTCTGAGACCTTTGATTGTAATTATGCTGCTTGATGCATCGAGATCCTCAGAAGCGTATCGCCTCTGGAGATATCAACCTAAGCTGCTTAGGTGATATAAACCTAAGTAGCTTAATAGCTTCGCAATGCCATATAATGTATTGGGGATCTCCCCGCACAGAGAATTCTGATAGGGGAAATCTGAATCGTGGTGACAGCTTTAACAGCAAGGAAGGCAGCAAAGGGAAGCGTGGTGTGATGAGCCAGGTTAGGTGAGCAGCCTGCAGCTGCGTGAGAGGCTCCAAGCAGAGCTCCAGGCAAGGATGAGGTTGGTGCTGGGGGCAGTGGTTACTCTTTAGAGCTGCGGGAGGAACAGCTGGGAGCTGGCATGGCCTCCCAGTGCTGTGAGTGTGCAAACACGTGGATGTGCCACAAAAGCAGCTTTTGGTGACAGACTGAAGTATGGCACATCTCAGTAATACAGACTGCTGAATTCTGTCTGCTGTGCATCTCTTCTCCCGTGTCTGAGCCTTCACACCAGCAGCTGTTTCCTCTCAGTACTTGAATGTATAATTCCAGAATTCATCTGGCCCAGGTTATTTTCTGATTCTGACTCCTGAAACTGGAGTTACAGGACTCCCCTACAGCAGTGTCCTCTTGGTGTGGGATATGGCTGCTCGTAGCACCCAGCCGTGCCCAACCAACTGCCTCCAAGCTCTGCCTCTGCGTGGAGCTGCGTGGTATGGGCAGCCCAGGGCCACTGCTGTGCTGACTGCAGGGATGCTGCAATGGGATGCAGGGATCCCCAGGGCCCAGCTCTGCAGGTGTGCCTGTTCCTAACCCCATGAGTTCCTGGGTGCTGCAGGAGCTCAGATTGGAGATGGTAGGGCTGCACTGAAGTCCATGTCACATGCTTCAAAGGGGCAACTACTTACTTACAAAAGCCCATCAGAGCTGAACTGTGCCCTGACTGAGGCTATACTGGGAGCCAGACACGTGACTGTGTTGGTGTTTGCATTATTTCCTGTGAAGGTAAAATCCAGGCGTTTGTTTTTCATGTTTTTGCACAACACAAAGCCAGCAGGCTGATTTGTATTCAACTGCTGCATATTGAGGCTGGTCATCAGTCTTGTAAATGGTAGATAGGAGGAACGGCTACAGCAGAGAAATATTTCCTCTGGTTCAGTGTGGCTCCTAAGCGGGGTCCTCTCACTCCCTGTAACCAAAGCAGAGTTATCTGTCTGGCATTCCCTGTCCCACACTTGTGGTTATTTATTCTGTGTTGTGCAGGAAGGAAGGAGACGTGTGCAATCTCCATTCTTGTTAACAGGAATTGTGCACCTAATTCTCTGTGCATTGTGCCGAAAATGAACTGGTAAGACGTGTTCTGCATCAGCAAAAAGGCTGCCTTGTTCAGCTGGAATGAGAGCATGCACGCTATAACTTGGGAGTGAAGAAAATCACTGTAAAGATTTCTTTAAACACAGCCTGTTGGGTTTTTCCCTAAATTTCTGCTGAGGATGAAGATTCTGCAGTGTTTTTTCCCTCCTTTCTCCCACCCAATTGCAAAGCTTAAAGCTTTCATTGCGTGCGTTTCTGCTGCTTGTAGCACTTTTCATTCAGATGGCAATTTTTCATCTCCTCGCTGGCTTATGGCTAAAACAGTCCTAACAGGAATTGGTGTTATTTACTCCCCAGAATCAGTATTTCCATTTGCTCCCAGTCTCTCATCCTCAGGGGAAGGGTTTCCTTCTGTCTCACCTCGATGGATCCATCTTCCCAGCTCCCCTCCTTCCTGCAGATGATGGCTCTGCAGCTGTAAGCATCATCTGAGAGCACCTTTGTGAGACATTTCCAAGTTGTTACTAGCCAATGCGTTGCCGAAATCAGGGCTGAAATGCTCCAGACTGGCTGCTCAATTAATGAAAATGCACTGGAGTGCCCGTACATGGTAATGCTGAGATGTGTAACTGATTGACTCTGTCTGAAAACTTTGCAGAACGCTTCACAGAAGTGCTGTGAAGTGCTGATAGTCACATTGCAGAGACTGCAAACAAGTGTGAGGGATGGACAGAGCCCTCAGGGAGCCACCAGAGTCCAAGGAATAGGAAGTGAAGGTTGTGGACGTTTGATTGCATCAAATGTATGAATGAATTCATGGAGCTGTTGTATTATTTAGTGCCTTGCTGTGTAATGACTTGGATCCATGCTCTGTAAGGGATGAAAAATCTGCAGCAGGAAGGAGCAGAGACAAATTTAAGTGCTGTCAAGAGGGCATGTGGCTGCTGGGTGCAAACATGCTGAGGGCAATGGAACTGGAGGACTTGTGAGCAGGGAGCCCAGCAGGCATCCGGCATGATGAAAGCTGAGTGATGGCTTGGGATCTGAAGGGCCTGGAAGTGCCTGGAAATGTTTAATGCTCTGCTTGAATCTGTGTGTATGCTTGGGTTATCTCTGAGTAAATGCCTTGTGATTCTTCTGGATTCCCCCGGGAGCCCTGCTTGTAGCGTGCTTGTTCACTCAATTGTCCCTGAAGGGTTAAACTATAAACTCAAGTACCCTTAAGTGCAGAGCTCAAGTGAGGGTGGTTTCTGAGCACCCGCAGCCTGATGGCGGCTGGAATGCAGCATCATTCCCCAGCAGTGAGAGCAGCGGGGCTGTGGGAGCCGCTCACAACAGCCCTGTTCTGTGGGCATTACTCCTGGTATGGGTTGGGGTTGGTCTGAGGACGAATGCTGGTGTGAAGTGGAAAAGTGGCATTTGAGGGCTAGGTAAAAAAGCCATGTGGGTGTCACCACAGCTGGGATTTTCCCTTGGCTGGGGAAAGTGCCTCAGTGCTCGTGGGTTGTAGAGCTGCTCCAGAATGGGCAGTTGTGCAGAGGCTGGTTGCTCTCTGTACTGCTCTGATGGATCTTATGTTTCTTCCTGTGGATGAGCTTGTACAAGTGAAACACAGACCTCCGTTCTTAGCTTCAGGCTCTACCAAAGCCACTCGCCTGCTGCGTCCTGTGTGCTGGGCATTCCTGGTGCTGGGCACAGGGCCCCGGACCTTCCCAGGCCGGTTGGAGCTGTGGCTCTGTGAAGCCAGGAGGAGCTCCCAGCAGCAGAAGCCTCATTAGTCCATTTCGTGCTGATGGACACAGACCTAGCAAGGTGCTTTGTGCCTGACGCAGAAGAGTCTGGGCAGGCTGCTGGGCTGCCTCCCTGCTGGCTGTTTGGGGAGTGTGGCTGTGCTTCTGCTGGTCTCAGCAGTTCCCTATGGGAAGGACAAGCTGCCTTGCTGCTGGGGTTCAGCCCCAGACAGGGCTTGTTGCGTGTATGGAGAAGGCAGGTTATCAGCAGCCTTGGGTTCCCCCTGGAAAAGCAGGATGACTTCGAGTGAAACCATGGATGGGAAACGAAGACAGCTCTTCCCTCCAGCCCCATGGCTCCTGCAGCAATAATTAAATGAGGAGTGAAGCTCTGCTTCCTGGCACAGGAGGCTGGGAAGCCAAGTGCAGCTGCGGTTATGCCTGAAGTTAGGTCCGTCAGACATCAGCATCATCTCAAGACAGATGTATCTGTAAAAGCTGACTCTCAGATGGTATCTGGTGAAAGGATGCTTTGCCTTTTACTTCTGAGCTTTTCAGTGCAGTTACCCTCCTAGCTTGAAGAGTTACTGCTCTGAGACTGCATTCACCACATGCCCATGCAGATGGACCAGTTTTATTTATTTTTGTCTGCTTTGTTTTTTTGTCTTTGTCTGGCAACTGCACTATAAAGGAAGGCTATTTGTGAGGTACCTCTGTAGTCACAGTGCTTTCATCCTACTTGCTTTCCTTTGTGCAGGATGCTTGTTACTGATGGGCCGATTCCACAGTCACTAATTATTAAACATCCACTACAAATACTTTCTTCTTTGCCACCCTGGGGAGATTTTTAGAATACCAGATTTGTTTGTTTATTTTCAAATCGGTGTAGAGCTAAACTTTCTGTGTTGCCCCTGCAGAGGTGGTCAGCCAAGCATGCAAAATGGGTTGAAATCAGCCCCAGTGAGTGGCTCTGACGTGTGGCTTTCACTGACCAGAGTTCTCTTCTGCTCACAGTGGTTGCCCAAACTCAGCACACCAGGCTTCGTAATGATTAATTGCTCTAAACCAGGTGTTGAAAAAAAAGTGGTATGGATGGACTCCATGTATGCATATCATTTGAAAGCACTGTGTTGTGGTGCAAACTGTCAGTAATCAAATTTCCATTACCCGGCAATGGGTGTGAACAGGCAAAAATACTGAGTCAACAGAATGCCAATTCAAGATCTGCAGGTATCCTGCTTTAAATATGGCAGCAGGGTTAGGAGATGCTTTCCCAGGAGGCTGTCTAGTGAGTAAGCACTACTCAGTCCTTTGTATTTTTTTCCTTTCTCCTGAGAAACACCTATTTCTATCAGAGCATGCCATTGGATGAATGAGATCAAGGCCTCTTGTCAGAGCCTATAGCAGGGATTTGGCATGGGTAAAAGTAGTGAGCAGGGCTGTTCTCTGAAGGTGGGAGGGAAGGTGATTTACTTTGTAAATTGGTTAATCTTGCTCTAGAAATAGAGGATAATTTTCAAGAATCTTGGGAGAATGATCAGTGATGGGCTTTGGTTGGACAACAATCAACTATGGAATCATAGAATGGTTCTTAGTGCTGGGCTTGTGGTGTGTTTCTGTTCCCTCTGCGCCTTCGGTTTTGGATGCAGTGCAGTTGCAGGTGGTTACTGGTGCTGGTGAAACCTTACCCTCTCATTGAGAAAACATGAGCAGCAGCTGTCCCAGCAGCTTTGTGTTCACCTGATCCCGAGCTCTGGGTCACCAGGAGGGTGGGTTGCTTCTGAGTTCATCACAGTCTCTGTGTCTTTTTCAGTTTTGTAACTTTTCTGGTTTTTGCTTCAAAGCTGGATGTCTTAGCTACATCACTCAGGAGTTGTGAGACTTAATTAATATTAATGGAGCCCATTATGGGAAGTTAGCCATAGACAGGAGTTTCTTTAAAAGGTGAAATCATAGTAATAACGATGAGAGTATCTGTGTTGCTTGGATACTGAGAGCTGCCCCAGCCTGCTCCTCGGTGTTTGCCTTTCATTACAGTTATTTTCCCCCCACCTTGTGGAAAAAGACTTTTAAAAGAGGGTAATTATTCCATTGACAGTCATGACTACAAAGATGAGTCTTTTCCCTGAGCTTCATTTTCTTGCCATTTGGTGTTGGCTCTGCCAGCTGCAGGCCCCATGGATGCTTGTAAGCAATAGTCCAGTGAGAGCCACAGCTGGCAGGCAGTGGCAGAGCGCGCTGCATCATTGCTGGTTTGTATTGGGAGCATCTTAGGACTGATCCTTACTTCTCATTTTTCCAGTCTGTCTTCAGGACTGGTTTCCAAGCAGGCAACACATCTGCCAACGCAGCCATCTCCCAGCACAGACCTCGGCCACTCATCTGTGAACACGTGTTTCATCCAGATCCACAGCTGCATGTATTCCACAGCTTGTAGATGCAGCCTGGAAAGAGAGCGACTGCATGTTCTTGAGAGAGCTGCAGCAAGAGTATGTGAGCATCAGAATAATCACGAATCAGCTAATCAGGAGTTCCAATTGTGTGGGTATCAAATCAGTTGTATTTAGTGGAATAAAGTAGGTAGTCGCCACTGGAGCCTGATTACCTTTTTAAAGAGTGCTGCCTGATTAGGTTAAACTTTGTGCCATTTATGGCTGGTTTTGGATAAATGGGAAAAGTCAGAGATGGGATCAGACATGTAAGCTGGTCCAGATTTTGAGAGTGAAAAATTCAGACTTGAAGCCAAACCAAGATCCGTGTTCTGCTCCCAGATCCTCCAAGCTGGAGCTCTTTGGTGTTCTTGTGTAGGAAATTATTTGCTACCATGCTTCATGTAGAGCCATGGAACTAACTTAACTCTTTAGGCCTCGTGAAGGCATGTGTCCTCAGTACTGAGCTTTAACCAAAGAAAAGGTGCTGAAATACTGAGTGGTTTGGATGCACACAGATGTGCATAAGAAGGTATTTCATCAGTTCCACGGCTTTCAATCCAGCATCTTTGCAGGTCACCACATGTATTCTGTTTAAGCCTTTTGATTAATTACGCCGTACCCAAACCATACATATTTATAGCTTGCAGAACGAGATAAATTCTCCAGATGTGGCTTCCTTTTAGTTAAGTGGAGATGAATGGAGATCAAAGCCTTTGATGTGCAGCCTGCCTCCAACTCACTGCTGACACCGGCCGCTGGAAATCATGCACTGAAGGGAGCTGGGCACACCAAACTTGGGTATGAGGCAGCTAAAGCAAAACCTATGAGGAAAACACTTTGTGGAGGATAAATCTATGTGCGCCATTGGGTCCCTACTTGTGAAAGTGGAAGGCAGTATTCAATGAACCCTTTACTCTTAAACAAGGTATTTAAGTAGATCAATTTTATGTTCCAGCCCAGAAATGATTTAAGGCTTTTCAGTGCATGGATATCCTCTGTGATACACAGAACTGGCAGAAAATGTCATCGTGAGCTGCTTTATAGCCTCAATTAAGGCTATTTCCATTGCTCCAGATGCGTAAAGCAGACTTATAGCTGAGTTCCTGCTATAGAGAAATCCCTGGTGTGTCCTCGGATCAGAGCTGCCAGCTCAATGATGTCTTCTTCACAACCCTTGGAAAAAATGATGGATAGCCAGGGAGCTGCAAATTCAGATTGAGCTCTCACACTACGATCACTTACAGGAGTCTCAGCTGGTTGGAGCCATAGCACAGTGCTTACCCAGTGGCCAAGTGGCTGCTCTGCCTGTCTCTGCCACTTTGGAAGCTGCCTGCATGATGTGCCAAGGGAGCTCTGGCTGCTGTGCTTTGCGTCTTGAACTGCTCTGTACAATGAAGCTGATACTACAAAAAAACAAATCCAACCCAAACTCAAAGGCACCATGGAAGCATTGGCCTGCAGTGACCCACAGCAATCTGGGCCAGAACCCGAAGATGCGGATTGAGGGCCTTCTCTGAGACTTATGGGCAATTTTTGGATATAAAAGATGAGCAGAAGTGTTGAAGGTGGAGCTCTTGGGCACCTCGTGTGGTGAGAAGAAAGGAGGTGAAAATCTGAAAATGGAAGACCGGTGATGCTGCCAAAGGACCTGTAGTGCTCATGGTCCATAGAAGGGAAGGGAAGCTGGTCTTAACAACTGGGAGTTCCATGAGCTTGGGGAACTGATGGCTTCCATGGGAGGGAAGAGGCCAAAATGCCAATTATTCCAGTGCATAGAAAATACAGGAGATGCAGCTGGTCTCCTGAATCAAATTCCTTATTGGCATCAGAGGAAATAAGCATGAAAACTGGTTGGTCTGTAAGATTACTGCAGATGATCATAAAGAAATAGCTCAAATCTGTAAAGAAAAAAACATAAACGAAGAAAATCCAATGTAGCTAGTAATAGACTTTGGGGGTAACAAGAAATGGCTCTTGAACCCACTGATAAGAGAAGGGAGAGCAAATTAAAGATTTGTCTGTTACATCAGCGAGAGAAAAAGCTCCTAATCAATGAAAATAAGGAGTTTATGTTCTTTCTATCCAATCTTCAATAAGAAACAAATGGTGTATAAGCATGTGCCACAATTAATATTAACACATGAAAAAAATCAGTCTAGATGAGGGAAAAACAGACTAAAGAGCTCTTAGATAAGTCAGAGGTTTTTAAATTGGCTGGGGCTGCCTTAATCCTACAGTACTGAAGAACTGGCTTTGGTAATCTCAGAACTGTTAATGGTATCTCTGAATTCATGGGAGGACTGGGGTGATAGCAGAAAACTGATGTATTGCTTATCTCTGAAAGGTGGGAGAGGTGAGGGAAGAAGGAGCAGGAGAGTGATGCAACAGTCAGCTTACCCAGAACATCCAGAAAACTGCTGCAACAAATAATCACCACCCTGGAAAATAAGATGAGCAGCAGCCAGTACAGGTTTGCTGAGAACAGATCGTGTCAAAGCACTCTAATTTCAGTTTAAAGACTAACAGACCGTGTGGCTAGAAGGAAAGCAGTAGATGTCAAATATATTGACTTCTGTCAGGCATTTGACAGTGCAGATATTTTGGTTTTGTCCTCTTGCAGCATTTTCATTTATATTTTCTTTTATATTTTTTTAGGAAGATAATTTAGAGGAAAATTAAAACTGGGCATCACCCAATTTAAAGCATCCTTCTAAGCCTAATGCTCCAATGTAATGTCCGAAGTTGAAGGTGAGCCTCAGAGCTTGTAAAGGCTGCCATGGTAAGCTCTTCTATGCCTCTCAAGAGCTAAGCTGGGGGCTCAGATCACCTCTTAAGTGGCAAAGTGTTGTGTATTTGCAGTCAGTGAGTACAGGGAAGGGAGCAAGCCATAAAGCATCCTCTACTGCAGACCCACCTGGAGCAGTGTTTGACCCTCCAGACAGTAGCTAAAAGTCAAAGGCACTGCCTGGTAGTGATGGATGTTATTCATTGCCAGGAACTCTGAGGCTTCTGCAGTGCCACAGGTGCACAGCCCACCCCAAGAGAGGTGCTCCAGTTTTGCAGTGGTGCTAAGGTTGCTATTTCCAATCAGCCTGTATCCTCTGCAAGGTACCTCTACTTCTACCATCCAAGAAATGCCTACAACCAAAGCTGTCCCCCCAGAGGCGGCTGCTTCTCACTGCCATAGCAGTGGGCAGCACCAAGCAGCACATCTGTCCAGGGCAGCCCTGCTCCTTCCTCACCTGGGCAGTGCTGTGCTGCAGGCAGCTGCTCGTGGCCTGGCCCTTCCTGTGGCAGGCAGCAGAACAAATCAGACGCTTTGCATTTCATCAACCTTCCTGGAGAGCGCTGCACAATTGTTCCCACAGCAGGATGCTGAGCAAGCCGGCCTCAGCGAGCACCACCTTCCTCTGCATCGCTTCATCTGTCTGGAAGAAAGGAATCAAGGGAAGGAAATGAAGACGTTACATCTGTAATCATATTTCACAGCTGCACAGCAATTTTCCTCCCAGTGCATTCAGCAGCTGGGATGCTGTGACCTCTGCCATAGCGGGCAGCAGCCAGCCCGTGGCTTACTGTGCAGCTTAATGGAGGAGTGCTTTGCTTGGAGCAAAAGACATCCTTTTTGTTTTCAGGTGTTCTCGCAATATTCCCTGGCAGAGGTCACCTTGCAGTGCTGGAGGGTCGGGCAGTTGCTTCCCTTGTAAGGTGAGGGTCAGCTGTGCTACTGCCTGTCCCCTCCCTGGCACGTGTTGGCTGGCTGGTGCCTGGCAGGTAAGTGCAGTGTGAGGGATCCAATTCTGAATGAATACCCACTCCAGCTGCTCTCTGTGCTGGGATGGGCTGTAAGGTAGCAGGCTGAGCTGAAGACAACATTTGCTAAGGAGGTGAGTGCCCCTGTGCTGCTTTTCTGGCACAGCTGAAGTTGGGATGTTAAAAATGAGTTAATTTCTTCACGAGGCTCAGAATGTAATATTAAATGATAAGGATAATGTATCCAAGCTGAAGCCCTGCATACAGATCCACATTTGTAACTTCTCTTAGCCACACACTGCAAACAGTCACCTAAATTTTGAGCATTTCAATACTGGATTTTAAACCTATTTGGTTTGTAATATATGACCCTTGTTAGAAAGGCTCAGGTTAATTTGTCTCAGTTATGTATCATCAACGTGTTGCCAAAATGATGTAGACTATAGGGTGAGATATTACCAAAGTGTTCTTAACAATGCTTGCACCTCGTACTTCACCAAATATTTATGGTATGGCTTTCTTATGCCTGATTCCTTTGTTGAATGGAGCAGAGCAGCAGATCCCATGTGACACACCATGTGGGCACTGGCTGCAACCCAGCGGGGCTGCAGAGCTGATGGGCATCGGTGGGCAGACTTCTGCTGTGTTTGTTGGGGAAGCAGTGAAAAGGATTAGAGCACAATGCAGAGGACCAAAACTTCAAGATCACTTTTGCTTGCCTCTATTGCTCCTTAACCGGGCTGCAGTTGTGGTGCTTGAACAAAATGCCATCTGTATGATGAACAGCCTTTGCTGCTGGGTGTGATGTAAGTGCTGCTGGACTTAGGAGAGCTGTGGTTTGTGAGAAGTCAGACTCCTGCTCCATTGCATCTGCATGTCAGCAGCACTGGAACGCTCATCAGGGACATTTTTCTCCTTAACAGCCAACTTCTGGTCATGCTTAATTACAGCAATCACTTCTTATTCTGCTTTATGATGATCCGGTATCATAAATCTTCTCTGCAGTTAGTAGAGAGGTGGTTTCTTGTCAATCCTGCACTGCAGAAAGACTCTTTGCCTTAACTCTAGATGGAAGGAAAGCTGAAAAATTCCCTCTGCCTCTTGGAGCAGTTTCTTGTTGATGCAGTTCTATCCTGCTGGCAGGAGATGAACAGCAGTTCCCCCTTCAAACCCTCCTTTGCATGTAGGTTCCTCAGGTTGCTCACTTCGGTTAGCACTGTTCCATTGGATGCTGCCAGCTGAGGTGCAGGCACACAACCAGCTGTAGGTCCATGTTGGGGAACCTGTGGCTCCTGACTGCTCTGTTCTGAGTACCCCTCATGGAGACCCCTGGAACTTGCAGGTGTGAGTGGCAAACAGGTGGGAAGGTCATAGAGTAGCTTGAGTTGGAAGGGACCTTTAAGATTATCTAGTTCCACCCCCTTGCTATAGGCAGGGATACCTGCCAGCAGACCAGGTTGCTCACAGCCCCATCCAGCCTGGCCTTGAGCACCTCCAGGATGGGAGCATCCACAACCTTGCTGGGCAATCCGTTCCAGTGACTCATCACACAGTAATGAATTTCTTCCTAATATCTAGTCTAAATTTTCCTTTTTCCAGTTTAAAGCTATTTCCCCTTGTCCTGTCACTACATGCCCTTAGCATGATGATCTGGTTTGTAAAATGGGTGATGCAGTATGGAAGTAGAAAAATCTCTCAATCGCCTTTTGCAGCGTAGCCAGCAGTCTGCATGCCTCTGCCTGGCTCTACCTGTGTGCAGCCTGCATCCCTGGGGGGGGGGGACCATTGGCTTCATCTGTAATGAAAAAAGCATACAGCCTAACAAAAGCCCCAAAGCCATATGGTTCAACATCTGATTTGTTTCAAGTCACTCAAGTGACAAGCTGAAAACCCTCCCTTTCACATATGCTTAGGAGTTGGGGTGTGGATTTCTCCAGAAAAAAGCCTTCTGCCTGCCTTTGAAGGCAGGGCTCTGCCTTTGATGTAGCAGTGAGCAAGGAGGTGGCCGTGTGCTGCGGCACAGCGATGGCTCTGCTCCCTCCCAGGTAACTGCCCTGCCGCCTTATTTACAGCTCATACAGAAAATGAGAAGCAGAGCCTTACGGAGCGCTGCTAATCTTGACCAGGCCGGGTTTATTGTAATATGAAGCACAGCGTATGCAGTGTCATATCTGCTCTGCTGTTAAGGAAAGGGAGACTTTTCATTCTAACAGACTGAAGGGTCAGGCGAGGGAACGAGTGGGCACTTCTGGCCCTGAAATAGCTGCTTCTGGAGGCTGCTTGGGGCAGGTTTCCTTAGAATGGGAACAAGAGCAGTGGGATGTGATGTGCAGCCCTTGGGGTTGGGCTGCAGGGAGGAGCTGCAGCCATGGCTGTGGGGAGCTCAGTGCTTGGGGCAGTTAGGAGCCTGCAGGAAATGAAGATTAAAGAAGTGATAGGGATGGTTCCATTATAGGAATGGCACAGCGTGAGAGATGCTGGGGCAGGACCTTGGGGCATAGCAGGGCCTTCCTGGGTGTGCAGGAGGGGCTGATGTCCTGCAGCAGAGCTGTGCCCAAATGGAGGCAAAAACAATGACATTCAAATCCCAACTTGGACAAAGCGACGAATCTAAATAACGTGAGGCTTATTGCAAATTGAAATTCGAATCTAAATTTCAACAAATGCTGCCGGTCGCTGCTTTCTTTGGTATGGCAGCCCTCTCCTTCTCCCCAGCTCCCTTACCAAGTGAAGCAGCACCGTAACCATCCTCAACCTACTGTAGTGTGGCTGCACAGCCATGCACTGCTCATCCCACACCACGTCCGAACCCAGTGCTGTGCCCAGGGCCATGCACTGCCTGCAGGCTGCAGCTCTCTGCACTGTAGTGCTGGCATGGAGCTTTGTTTTTCTGAGGGGGAAATTTCCCTTTCTTTTGGTTATTAAATTGTCTGTCCTGAGTTGAAGAGTGTGTTGCAGCTGAAATGCTGAAAAAGGCACAAAGCTGCTAATACAGAGCTACAGCAGCAATTTGGTTTGCTCTCACACGGTAAATAAGAGTTACCTGCTATTCTTTGATCAGCCTTTTTTTCTGTTACGAACTGAATGTGTTGACAAATCGTGTCACCGAAAAGAAATGCAAGGCTTTGATGAAATGAAATGAAATGAGCGTGTGCTGGAGGCTTGGAAATGCAGCTGGGGAGGCTGGGTGGGATGCAGTGTGGCTGGGGGTGCCGGGGAGGTGGCAGGGATGGAAAGAGTGTGCTGAGGGCAGTGCCTATAAGAGGGAAGCAATGGGCACTGCAATGCTCTGTGGTGAGGGAGCAGGAAGGGATGGGGATTGGACCTGTGGCTTTACGATGGGAACTGCATGAAGCTTTAGGAAAGTGCCAGCAGCAGTGTTGGAAGGGTTTGGTGGTGGTCAGTATGGGAAGATTCTGGGTTTCTGTGAACCATTCCCCAGAATGCTGGATAGCACCAAACTGAGAGGTTTCTGTGTCTGCTTCTTGAAAAGCTTGGTGTTGGTGCTGGGGGACAGAGATGCCACAGATGAGTGGATGCTGGGGGGCACTGCTTTGGGCTGGAGCTTTGCACAGCTGAAAGCATTGAGCTTCCAGCACTGCACTCACCTCAGCCAGCTCTACTTTCCTCCTGCAGCTCCAGGCTGTGGGTGCAGGAGATGTGCTGTGGCAGCATGCATGCAAAAGTCTCTTCCCTTGGGTCTTCCCCAGATATATTACTTTAATATTTAGGGAGTTGTCTAAATCTGACTTGCTGCCCAGCTGGGGGCATGGATGTGCTGACCCAGAGGGCTCTGCTCTCTCCTTGGCTGCTGTTGCTTTGTGAGCACCAGTGACCATTCCTAGCAAATCTAATAGCACTTCATATCAGTTCTGAGTTTGTCACTTCACCTTAATGAACACTGATTAATTAATCAGTATTAGTGAAATTATCCTTTACATAGTCAGATACTCAAATTAGTCAGTATTAAGTAGAAATCTTTGTTGTATTTTTGCAGTGGTTCCAGCACGTGAAGCGCCAGGAAAATGCAGTATAGTTGAATCCCTGTGTAGTGTGGGAGAAGCTCTGTTATGGAACAGGACTGAGGAAAACTGAGAGATGTCCTCTGCGTGTGAAAACATTCAGGAAATCATCCTTTGCTATTTACATCTGTAGTTGCTGGGTGTCATTTGCAAGGCACATTCTGTGTTCACCATGCCCGGGTCAGCCTTGTGTTTGAAGGCTGTCCACAGGAGTGTCAGCCCAGCAGGACTTACGCCTGCACAAACAGAACAGCAAGGCCTGAACATCCCTTCCCATGCCATGTGCTGGGACAAACAGCCAGTGGAGAGCAGCAGGGCGTTCCCAGAAGGGCTGAGGATGTGGCCAAACAGCTCCTGGCAGCAGGTGCCAGGGTGGAAGTGGCTGTGGTTCCAGATAAGATGTCAGGTGCAGTGTGGGACTGCTGGCGAGCTGAGAGCTGCTGGCGTTTGGCTGGAGAGCACTCAGGGCAGTGCTGCTGGGGCTTCTGCAACGTCCACACACCTTTAAAAATCCATTTCTAAATACTTAATATGAACTGCAAACGATGTAGTTGACACTGATATCTATTTCTCTTGTCTGTAAAGTGTGGTACTCCAAGCTGAATGCCTGTTTTGCACCCTGTGAGTGGGGCTGCTGCTGTGCTGTAGCACATTCTTGCACAGTTCATTGCTGGAGCATGTGGTTTCAGCACGTCCTAATGCAATAGGTGCAGATTGTTCCTGGTTTTGTGTACATATGTGTGGAACTGAGAATGATAATTAAATTGATCCTTTCTTTCTCACTGAAAGCTGACAGTTGACCCTCGTGTATAGGTTCATTACTGCATATACTGTTTCTGTGCTGAGGCACTTTTTTTTTCCACCAGTCCGAGGGCAGCTCTGCCCAATGCTTTCAGTTCTCATTGCCTTCTCTTGAAAACAGAAACAGTCATATGAAAATGTGAAAGTACTGAAAAACTTGAGATGCTAAATGGGAGCTCTCTAAGTGGAACGACACCAGTGTAGGTAGGAGCATGCACTGCTCCTTCCCCAGGACACTCCATCCTGCCTTGTGCCAGCAGCCCACCCTGAGCACATTCTGTTCCTCAGCTCCACTGGGTGACGTGGGCAGTCAGGCTCTGCATCTCACGGCACAGTTGTACACTCCATCCTGTACGGCTCAACAAATGCATTTGAGCACAGCTTTGCTGCAGCTCTGCCAGTTTTCCACTTGCACAGGTCCTCAGCAAAAGGTATGGATCCATTTGTTGAAAACAGCTGAATCAGGAATGGAACATCTGCCCAGGAACAAACGTTTTGATGAGGCCATGGGTGGCAAAACGTTTTCTGTGGTACTTTTTTTTTTTGCCTGAGGCACCTCCCTTTTGCTGTCAACATAATACATCATCTGTCTGGGAGCAGTAGCAGTGAGATGGGATTACTGACAGCTTCTCTGCTTCTTTATTCCTTGCCTCTCATCACAGCCACTGCACAGCATGGGGAATGACAGAACATGGAGCTCCTTTGCTGGTGCTTTGCTCAATTAACCCACACAGGGCTGGGGACTGCCCTGGAGGAGGATGGAGATTAGCCCTGAAATCCTTCTGATCCTGCAGGAGTCCTGCTGTACTCAAGGGGCCTTTCCACCTGCAGTGAGTGCAGAGGTGTCCCTGGGCTCCTTCCTAGGGGCTGGGAAAGGGAGCTGTGGGAAGCCCACCTGCTGTGTCCCAGGAGGTGCCGGGGCTGCAGGAACCAATGCTTCCTCCCAGGGGGGAGATGCATTGCTCCATCTGAGCTTTGCTGCACTGCCTATGCAGAACAGATCTTTCTCCTCCCCTCGCCTTAAGGTTTGCACCTTTGCTTTGTCTGCATCTACTGGATCTTGCAGGAAAGTCCCTGGAGTAGGGTCACAGCTGTGCAGGAGCTGAGCACCTTTCGCCATGGAAAAAGGGTCAGAGCTGGCAGGGGAAAGCCTCTGGGTGATGTGAAAGGGCCTTGAAGCTACCTGACTTGAGGAGAAAGCCAGGAGGGGTAAAACAGTCCATGACCTCTCCATGCTGGCCTGATTGGAGCTTGAAAAGGAGCTGTGAAGCCCTGCTGCTCGAGCGGTGACCTCCTCCCTGTGAAAGTTAATTCAGCCAGGAGCAGCCTGAAAGCTCTCGAGATCCGTATCTGTAAGGGGCAGGGATGGCCCTCAGCCTTCAGGAGAACAGCAGTGCTGTGAGGGAAGTTCCAGGAGAGATTTTGCAGCTTCCTGGAGTTATCTCAAACTTTCATCTCCAAATGCAAAGGCTCATACAGACTTTGTATTCTGTTAGTGTAATACCAAATGTCCTCGTTCTTCAGGTATTTATAGCAACTTACACAGCTCCCATAATAGCTTTTTTGGCTCAGCACCTCACAACAGAGTGCATTGTTATCCCCTTTCCATGGATGTGGAATTAGGGCACACAGATGCAGCCATTTCTGCTGGATTTCCCATAGCCCAGAGCAGAGCCCTGACCCCACAATGCTGTGAGATGCCCCGGATGTGTTCAGAGCCCTTGCTCTGTGCCTCAGTTTCCCCATCCACAGAAGTTGCATTGTAGCAGGTTAACCAGCAGACTGAAGTGGTATAAAGCTGAATTACTTTCTGCTAGCATCATTTCTTGCACCCTGATAGCGCAATCAGCATGATGCGCTTTTGCATTATAATGTGGTGGTGATGTTATGCTGCAGTGTATAAATTAAATTCTTCAGTATTATCCCCTACTGACAGAATAACTTGATAGTGGGAATGGAACTCAAGCCTGTCCTGGATTGGATTGGGAGCTCGGGGAAGATGGGTCCCCCGAATACAACCAAAGTGGTGATACAGAGGTGGAGCTCCATAGTGTTTCCATTAATGCTGCCATAGGAATGTCTGCAGCTCACAGTCCCTGTGTCTCATCCTGCTGGTACTGAACACACGTGTAGCCATGCGCCTCCTCCTGCAGGGCTGCAGCCCAAAGCCATGCCTGCTCTGCAGGACTGTGCTCCAGCACTTGTACATCAAAGGTCTGGAAGGCCTTCGGTGGAGATGTGCTGTGCAGATGGGAGCTTAGAATTTCTAACGGGGAGGTATAGATGCAGGACCCCTTAAGGATTGCATTCAGCGCAGTGCAACACCTCTCTATGGCCAGGGCCTTAATGTGCTCCGTTTCATGATGGTGATTGGTTGGATTAAGTTGTACTGATACAAGCAAAGTAGGAATGAGACAGTTGCAATAAATGCAATGAGCAGTGCTTGCTCTGTGCCAGCTGCAGAGCTTTGGACACAGTGGGCATGCAGGGCTGGAGGTGCTGGGCAGCACTTGGGGTGCCAGGACAGCCAGCTCTGTGCATCTGCTGCTCAGAGCAGACCCTGCTGGACCCAGGGCTGGGGGCACCCCTGGGCAAGCAGGGCCCTGCAGTGCAGCATCAGTGTTTCTGACCTGCGGGATGCGAAGGAGGAAAAGGTGAAACGGCGAGGGCAGCAGTAGAAGGAGGCTCAGATTACATCAGGGCTGCCTTTTAATTGCATCGTTGAATTCCAGTTTCTAACTCCCCGAGACGAGACATCAAACAGAGTGTTAAAATTGCTCGAAACCAAGCTGCAAGTCTCAACACCAGAATGCCTATTACACTTATCTGTGACCTTTTTAACGTTAAAACCACCATATTATTATTATTTTTACATCTCCACGTTATTATTAGGCTTCTGAAATCTGCTGCAGCTTGATTTATGGAAACTGCTTAGTCACTGGCACCGGTGCTGTGCTGTGAGGGAGGGATGCTCTGAGGTACCTTGGCAGCCCAGCAGCCCCATTGCCCGGGCAGCCCTGTGCCCTCGGCTGCTCACAATCTGCCTGCTGGCAGCCTTCTTCTGTGAAGGCTGTGGGGAAAATGACCCCACACCCACTTAATGAACCTCGCTGATCAACAGGGTCACACCAGCTTCATTCTTCACATGAAAAGCAAGCTTTGGTTCTGCTGCATGCTTCGCCAGGAACTCTGCCCTAGATTTTAGACAGGTTGTGGGCTGGTGAAGTTGAGATTTGGGTTTTGGAAGAAGCGCTTTTGGTGACAGAAGCAAGAAATGCTGTTAGAGAAACCTCCTGCTTTTATTCTGGAGCGCTGCTGTGTCCTCTGCTGCCATCCAGGAGCCCTTGGAGTGCTTCCCCACAGATCTGTCTGCAGAGCCAGGATGGTGTGGGCTGCCTGGTGAGGTGCAGGCAGCCAGCACAGGCTGGGATGAAGCTGTGGGTGTCCCTGCTCATTGCAGGGGACTGGGACCCGAGGGGCTTGAAAGGTCCTTTCCAACTCAGCCATTCAGTGACTCCGTGGCTCTCAAAGCCCAAACAGGGAAGGGTTCTGTGCCCAGCCGTGTGCTGCTGTCCATGACCCTGCTCAGCTGAGCTCATACCCAGAGCAGACGCGGCAGGACAGGCCCTTACATGACAGCACTCACCCTGGGTTTTACATACATGAGACCATAGTAAGTGCTAATAATTGACTGCAGTCTAAGCACACCAATTACAGACCTGTTTCTCGCTATTATTTGCTGAGTAATGGTTGTGTTGAACTCTTCATAAAGCAAATGCAAGATCCCAGACCTCAGCTCTGCACCATGCGTGCCTGCATGGCTCCAGAGGGACAGCTGCTCCCCTTCTCCTTGCTCACACCTTGCTGTGCTGCAGAGCTGCCATCTGGACCTCAGCAATAGGCAAAAGGAGAGGGATAACAGATCCCAACTGCCTTCATCCCAGTGTCTTCTGTGGGTAGGTTTGAGGCTCACTAATGGAGCGTGCCTCCTTGCAACACACTGCTGTCTTGGCGGTCCAAATGGGAAAGCCAAAGAACACCCCTGGAGTAAGGAGCTTAGGCCTGCATGTCATTTGCACTGGAATAAGCCTTTGTTGAACATATTTAAGGAGCTACCAGAAGTAAAACAATCACTGTGCTTGGCAGAGTCTGGTGGACAAAAAGAGGCACAGATATAAAGTCCTGAACTGCTGAGAGCAGTTGGAAATAACGGATTAGTTCTTCTCTCCTGACTCAACGCCTTTATTCTTTCAGACACGATTTTTTATTGCTCCTGCTCTTGTAATGTGTTGTGGTGACTCAGTGAAAGGTCTGCAATAATGTTTCATTGCTGGGAAGTCACCAGATAGCCACAATTCATCGCCCAGCTCACACAGTTACAAGTGCTTAGAATACAGCCAGAAATGGGCCGTAATCGATAGCAGAGGATAACATAAGAGCTGGGGAAAGCATTGCAGAGCATGTATTGAGGAATTACACACTCAGAAAGCAATGTTCTGGACACGTTCTGGGAATGACACGAGTTATCCAATGCTGTACCTGGTGGGATAGCTGTGCTGCCAACGTGTACTCTCACCTTTCTATTCCAGCAGACCACCCCAGCCCTGCCTGCTCTGTATGACGGCAGGGATGTCTGTGTGCTTCCTGTCGAGCCCCTTCCTGGGGACCTGATTCAGTGTGCTCTCTCTGCAGGGCCATCTGAGAGCCACGAGCTAAGCTTGGCTTTGTAGCAAACCTGTCGACTTAAGGCATTTGGGGACATAAATCCAAACAGATCCGCGTTTTGTGTAACGTACTGTCAGCCAAGTCCCTTTTGCTAAAAGGAATTATATTCTAAAGCAAACACAAAACACAGCAAAACTGGGAGAATATAAAAATTGAGTGCTGGCTGTGCAGCATCGTACAGCCCTGTCCCGGTCTGGATCCATTTCTCAACTATTGTCTGCTTTCAGCCCAATAGTAAAGTCATATTTATTTACTTGGCTCCGCTGCGTTAATGAAAAAGCCACTTAACAAAACAAATAGAAGGAAGGACATTTGCAACCAATTATGGTATTGCTGATCAGTCAAATTGTGCTGGAAATTACATGTTGGAGTTCATTCGAGGCAGCTGATCAATTACCTGGTAGTTTGGCATCGGCGCGCGGTATCAACTTAATAAATCAATTTAATTTCAGCCGCTGCGCCAGAATATATATATGTATATTCAATATGACATCAATATTATATAATGATGGTTAAAACTAATTGGCCGAGCGCTGTGCTTTCTTATCTGCTTTGCAGCCCCGCCGCAGCCCAGCGGCGTTCCAGCAGCCCAAAGCAGTGTGGAATTTGGCTAGCTATTCTTTAAATATACCCCTGGGCACCATTTAAAATGGTGTTTTTAAAGCCTTTCTTTTTTGTGTGACCACAAGGGAAGCTCTCACTCCAGCATGTAATTCAGGGCTGGCCCAACTGCCGGCGCGCTGCAGTGGGAACGCATTGCTGCTCTCCTGCAGCAGCAGATGCACACCTTCATGGCTTTGTGCACAGCTTCCTCCTCTAACTTAGCCAGGACATTTCGGCTGCCATAACACAGGCTTGGTTTAGAGGTGAAGGCTGAAAGGAGCAGTTTCTGCTGAAAACAAAGTTTGTTTGAAGTACAGGGAGAGATTCTGAGATGCGAGGGCCAGGAGCGTAGTGGTGTGCAGGCATGAGAGGGCCTCTCAGAGCTGAGCTGCAGGTGCTCACCCAAAGCAGACAGGACAGCCCTGCAGTTCTGCGGGCACTCATACCCATGGGAATGGGGACATAAAAGGATGGAGTGCGAGGACCTTCCTGGGGTTGTGGTGGGTAATGCTTTGCCAAGAGCAGAGAGAGAGAACAAGGAGAGCAGGAAGGAGAGGATCAGCCCATCCATCGCCTGCTGAAAGGGAGGGCAGTGCTGTGTAGCTTTGGGGGCACAGAAACCCCAAATGCTGCGGGCTCTCTGCAGACAGGGGTGGCTGATCCACGTCCTTGTGCTGCTCCTCCTCCAAACAGCCCCAGAGCACCACTGGGCCCAGTGCTGGGAGACACAGTGGCAGCAACGAGGGAAGGGTGGGAGCGGGGATTTGGGTTGCTCTGCTCTGTAGCTGTGTTGCAGTCTTTGGGGGATATTGGAGTATTTTTCCAATTTATATTTTGATTACTGTGTATTTACTTTGATGTCATTACCAATTGGCATCACAGAGCGTGGGTGGCACCCTGGCTTTTTGCTCTGCCAAATGCTTTATCATCTGACAGCAGCTTCGCACAGATGAGGCTTCTCCTGAGAGTTCCAGAACTTCCTAGCAAAAAACATGATGAGAAAGTCTGGTCTTGTGGTGGTTTATCCTTTCTGACTCTGCCCATCGCTCAAATCAGAAATGGCAGTGGTCTGTGGAAAAAAGAGTAATAATTAAAAAATAGATGCTTACTTGTATTTTTCCAAACCACCAAGCCAGTCTGCCCATTCCTGAGAAAAGACGCAATCAAGTCATGTTGTCCTTAATACCAGAATGCAGAATAATGCCTAGATGGGGTTTTCAAAGATTGTTTTGCTTGTTCTGTCAAATGCAGATGATTATCAGCTGGCCTTTCCTCTGCCCCAAATCTCTCATCTGCCTTCATTTCTTTGCATGGTTTGAGAACATTTTCCTTTTATATCAGTTTTCCTTCACGTGAGAGTTCAAAGATGAGATGTAAAAGCGTTGGATTCAGATGGGGGAGTTGGATCTGTGTATGCACACAGTTGGGCTGGGAGAGCATCCCATCCCAGTGTGGTAGGATGTGCAGGAGGTGTGAGATCCTGAGTGCAGAGCAGCAGCACTTCCTGAAGGTTTCATTTGATGTGAGTAATAGAATAACTCAGATTCTTTCAGGAGCAAATGCAGACGTCTACAAAGCAGCTTCTTCTTTCTGATTCTCTTCAAACTGAAAGCCACCATCACAGTGTCTTAGCTCTCACCCGCCCCAGCAGCAACCGCGTTTCTCTCTGCAGAGAGCCCTTTATCACGGCTTTGGGTTTGGGTTGGTGTGTTTCCATGCAGGTGGGACAGACACTGAGGAGCGATGCACTTTCTCCTCCCAAACACTCCACGTGCAGTGGGGAGCATCTGCCAGAAGTGCACGTGTTGCTCAGATTTGGGAACATCGATGGGAATGCTGCTGGAGGCGGCACTCAGGGTCCCATAGGGTGCTCTGCTGTCATGGGTGTTAGCAGGGAGCAGTGGCTCTGTGCACTCACTGCATCTCCTCCTGACACTTCTCTCCCAAGCAGCACTGCAGGTATGCTGGGAGCTCTCCCAGTTCTCACCTTGCAGAAGTGGCTGTGTACAGAATCTCAGAATCACAGAATGGCCAGGATTGGAAGGGACCTCAAGGATCACGAATCTCCAACCCCCTGCCACATGCAGGGCCACCAACCTACACATTTAATACTAGACCAGGCTGCCCAGGGCCCCATCCAACCTGGCCTTGAACACCTCCAGGGATGGATGGGGCATCACAGCCTCTCTGGGCAGCTGTTCCACACCTCACCACTCTCTCCATAAAGAACTTGTGTAGCTGTGTGTGCTCCCACGTGCTGTCACAGCTGCTGCCACTCAGCACACGGCTGGGGCTGAGGTGAGGATGATGAAGGTGAAGGGACTCACTGAAGCATGCAGCTCCCGGTGCTCCAACAGGGCAAGTCTGCGGGGACAGCTCTGCCCAGAGCACAGCACCGGAGCCCCGAGGCAGCTCTTGGCTGCAGACTGCAGGTGCCACGGAGGGATGGGTATCTCCAGCAGCACTGCGCTCAGACGGTTCGTCCCCAATCCCACTGCCGGCACGTTTGCATAAGAAGGCAACTGGGTGAGTAATACCTGCTCTGCTGGAAGGATTTTGCGGTAAACCTGTTGCTGGGAGGACGTGCTTTACTCAGAAAACCAACGATGAAAGCCTGGGTGGCAACATCTGTCCTTTGAAAGTGACAGAGCCCAATCTCTTGTACAAGCAACTGTGTGATTATCAGAATAACTGATCTCACCGGTGCCTGCACGAAGCGGAGCGGGTGCAGCCTGCAGCCTTACTGCTTGTGCTTGTGCTGCTCCGACAGCACACTGCTGCTAATTGCGGTGTGTTTCTTACGTGGAGATAACCAGGCCGGTCCTGAAAAGTGCTATTAAAGAGCCGTGCTGTGCTGAAGGTGGTTGTTGTGCAGGCTGAGCAGCATGCAGGGCAGGCGGTGCGTTTGCTGGACTTCCCTGAGGAAGGTGTGTGTCTGCACAAGGGAAAAACAAACTGCAGGAGGATTTTCTCATATGTAAGCTGAGGAAATAAGTCATCTGCGAAACAGCCAACAACTTTCAGTTACTGTGAAGATCGGAATCTCACTCCCAATTTCACATCATGGTAAAATCCAGGCATTTCGTTAACTTAATGCTCCCGAGGTTTAATTACTGCCGCTCTGTAATCAGAATCAAATGCAATCTGCAGCTCTGAGCTTCAAGAAGAAATGCAGGTCTGCACAAAGCAGTCAGTAAAAGAAAGGTGCATGCATGGCACCTGCTCAGGTTTTGTGCTCCCTTCACAGCTGGACTCTCAGCTCTGCTATTGCTGAGCATCCCGCCAGGCCCTGTGGTCACCCCAGCAGTCACTGAGCTCCAGAGCTCCTTGTTACTACATTTTCACTTCGTCTGAAATTTCTATCTATGTGTCTCTTCCTCTGGAGACCTCAGGGCTCTGACACCACCCCTCAGCCCAGCATAGGTCTCACCTGGTGCTGACCTCCCTCTACAAGTTATCTCCTCTTTTCCAGTGCACTTTCTGAGCCCAGAGCTCTGCCTTCATCCTCTGGTGAGAGCTGTGATGCTCTGTGTTTTACTCATCATTTTGCACATTGGGTTTTAGTGAGCAAAGCCGTTATCCCCAGCACACCCTTCCCACAAGAAGCAGCTCACTTTGCAGGCAGCCCCTCCTGGCTCAGGGAAACAGGAGATGCCCTATTAACAGTCCTCACACAAACACAGTGCTGGCCTGGCCACTGCCAGCACTTTCCATCTAGGAGCAGTATTTGTTTTTCCATCCTCTTAATCTTACAAATTGAATGGAAGCTGATAAAAGGGACTTCCTGAATATTACGAAACGTTTGGTGTCTGTCGGGATGGAAGACAAACAAACCCGACCTTGAACTTGGAAGGTCTCCCCGTGGCAGGTAGCACTTCCAAAAGTCCCTGTGAGCAGCAGCTTCTCTCGGGAGCAGCCTCAGCCCCCCCCAGCCCAACGCTGCAGCCGGAGCAGCACATCCCTGCTCCAGGGGAGGAATCCTGTCCATATCTGGCATCGTTTAGCCTCCAGGGATTAATTAAAGGCTTTTTCAGTTTTTCTTTCAACCCCCACAACATTCGTCTCTGCCTCACTGAATAGGGAAAAGGGAGAGGCATTTTCTCTGGTGAATCACCAGGCTGTTTCAATTTTCGGTTTTACATTGCAGTAATATTTTGTTCCTAGGGGAATCCCACAGGAAGGCCCAGCTCCAGCCTCTCAGCATCACAGTGTTATGTCACTAACCCGAGCTGCAAATCTGCAAAGCAAACATTCCCTGCACTTGGCAGTAGTGGCCCTCCTTTCCTTCCTGCTCCTTTCCCCTCTCCTTGAGGTGGATTTGGGGCTGCCCTGTGGGCTGGGGTCTGGGGCCCTGTGTGCAGTGATGCTGCAGGAGCAGCAGGGTTTCCTGCATCCCAGAGCTGCTGGGACTGAGCCCTGAGAGCAGCAGAGTTCTGGGGCAGCAGGATCCTGCCCAGCTCAGGCTGCTGCTGCTGGATGCGATAGGGAGAGAAGAAGCAACCCAGCCCTGGAGGCTCCCTGGCTTGATGTGTGTTGTCTTCCACCCTGCCTTCTTCCTTTTAGGTCTTTCCAAGAGCAAGGCCCCAGGCAGGACATGTGGAGTCTTCCACGCAGGTTTCCAGTTGCCCAGTGCTGGAGGAGTGGGGTGCTGAGCTCGTGGCTCATGCTGTGCCCTGCCTGGTGCCCCACAGCTCCTCTGGCTGCACCGCTTGTCTTCTGACCCCATTACCTATTCCAATGTGGATTTCAGCTGCTTAGACATGATTATTTTAAACCCCTTCTATCTGATTACCACCAGCCCAGCCAGGGCAGGGATGCTGCTTCCTGGGGGATCCCCAGCAGCACTGCAGGAGGATTTGCCTCAGCTGTGCGCCTGTGGTGCTTGGCCAGCGCTTGCAGGGACTGTGAGAGCCTCGGGGGGACCCCGCTGTGCTCCTCGTGCTGCATCCTCACAAGGCAGAGGGTTTCCTCCTCGTTGCCACGGATGGCACTGCTTACCCCGGTGTGCATCAGCACAGGGATGCTTTTGGGAGCGGGGTGACGGCCAAGCGGGGCTGCAGCGGGTCAGTGAGGAAGCGGTGCAGCCTTCCCAGCTCTGTGCCTCACTCCTGTTTTTAGGTTCCCTATTGTCATCCTAAAGCTGTCCTCCTCCTCCTCCCCCTTCAGCGGGCTGCGGGAGCCTCCAGCTGGCCCGGGAGCTTATCAGCTCTGTCTGGCTGAGTGTTAACAGCTATTTGCATAAGTACCTGTCCTCATCATATGCTGCTCTGTTTCGTGGCTCACTGCATTTGTTTATTTTTGCTTGGCAGCGAGGCACTGTGCGCCTGGTGTGCCCAGCAGATGCCAACACCCCAAGGGCACACGCTGTTCCCCTGATCACCCTCTTCATGCGCCCAAGGAATCTGCTTGAAAATGAACCACGAAACTTCCTGGGTCCTGTTTTCGCCTGGCTGTCCCCCTCTTTCACACCTTGACAGCTGTCCCTGTCTGGATGCTGCTCCCAGGAAGGTTTATTGCAGGAGAGGCATTGCACCTGGCAGGTGGCTGCAGGATGGGCTCCTGGTTGCTTTCTCCCTGAGATCCTTGCAGCCCTTTCTGCACCCAGCTGCACCCAGCACAGCCATCACTCCAACCCTGCTCCCAGCACCAGTGGTGACCATGGAATCACCTCCCAGGTAGGAGCCAAGTGCTCCTGTTTCTGCTCATTAGCTCTGAAAGGTTTTTCCATCCATAATAAGAAAGTCATTAATGTTAAACTTCCATTGCCAGCTCCAACCGATTCAAAGATTATAACCACTGTAAAAGGGGAATGCACTGCAAATGCAATTGTTTGAAGTCCTGGCATGCAGTTGTTGCCTTGATGGTTGTCCGTCATCCCTGGAGCTCACCAGAAAAGGGCTCAGCAGCCCAGCAGTGCTGGGTAAAGGCTTATTTCCAAAGAGCAAAGGTAAATTTAAATCAATGGCTGCAAAGGGGCTGAAATCCTATCCTACAGGACAGCTGACTTAATGAGTTTTCATCCTGTCCTTGCTGTGCTATTTTACAGTCTGAAGTCCTCTATGCTTGCAGGACAGCAGTGCTCGGGGTGAGATCCTTCCCAGCAGCACTGGGAGAAATTTTTTCCCCAGCAGCAGTGAGGTGCTGGCACTGCTGCCCATCCCTGGTGTTTTCTGTGGCTGTGGAGGGGCTACGGCCCACTGTTCTGGTGGGGATATCCCTGCCCACGGGTTGGGCCTGGGGGGGCTGTCAGGTCCCTTCCAACTCCACCATTCCACGATTCTGTGATTCTGAGTGCAGCCATGGAAGCAGTCCTGCCTGTTTGTTCAGCCACCCAGCCGCTCCTTGTAGGTAGAAGTCGTTTATTTTCGACGCCGCACCTGCAGAACCGTGTGTTCCCAATGTGGCTCACATTTGTCATTTAAAAGGCTTTTGGCAAAAGCTCCCTTGAGCAGCACTTGGTGTGCATCGCTGCTCTGACAGCGGCAGCGGACAGAGAGAACTCTGAGGAGAAAAACGAGTAATTCAGCTCAGCTCGGCAACATCCAGTGTGAGGTTCTGACGTGCTGCCTAGGATGTGATGTGACAGGGGCAGGCTGCAGTGTGCTTTTCAATGCAGGGAGGTGAGTGGAGGAAATAAACAGCAATTTGCTGTGAATGCGGCTGCTGCAGAGGACCAGCGGGTTAGATTGTCCAAAAGAAAATGCAGTGAGCAGCAGAGGGAGAAAACAGAGAAGGGAAAGAAGTGAGCAGACGATGCACCACAGACCATAGCTAGAACAGGAGCAGAGCCTCGGAAGGACGCGTTTATGAAGCCAGGAGAGCCATGCAGGAATCTCACTCCTTCCTTTGGAAGAGCAATGCCTGACAGCTCTGGGGTGGGCACAAGCTAAGCAGACAGGATCAGCAGCTTCATGCTTCAGAGGAGCCTGAGGTGGAGATCCCACATCTGAGACCTTACTGACCAGCCCTCTCTGACAGCCCCTTGTGCCCTGTCCTCATAAACAGCACTGCACGTGCACGCCTGGATCCAGGCCCTGCAGAGATCACTGGGCTTCAAGAGCCAGCTGGCAGGAACGGTATGCCAGCACATCATACCACGTCCTGCCTATAGGCAGACCTGATCGGTTTTCTTCAAAATGAATATTGTATGAAGTTGTAAGTCCCAAGAACCATCTCGCTTCCCATCCCTTCCCTTCCTGCCCAGTACTGCCCCAGCACAGTGCTGAGCCATGCATGCACCGCGTGCTTGCAGCCAGCCCCATGAGCAGCCCCTCTCCTTCTTATTTATGAACTTGGGATGAGATAATGGTTTTCCACTTTGAAAAGAAAGCTCTCTCCTTCAACATTTATTTTCTATAAGTGCCTTGGCATTTATATTGCAACAGGAGACTCTTCGGTGACATTACCTGATAAATATCACGTTATGCAGCTGCAATTTACAATGCATATATTTTTTACGGCGCTTCTAAGCTAAATTAAATGCTGCTAAAATACAGTACTTATGGAAAACAAATGTCAGTTGGAACGGTTCTCTTTTTCAGGGTACACTATTTTTTTAAGAACCAGATACCATCTTTATCCTGTCAGGCAGTAAATTATGCACTTGCACTTTCATAAACTCCCCCCTTGGGAACTCAGTCAATGAAATGGAAATGTCTTTTTCACACCCTCCAAGTGCAGAGGCACACAGTGAAACAGCTAACTTGGTTACCAGCCGAGCGTCTGGAGGGAATCCGCAGCACGCGTGGATTAATTGTGGCCTCGGTGTGTATTGTTCAGCACGTGCTCACGCGGTGCATTGAGCCGTGAATCAGACCTTTCATCTTTTCTGGTTTGTTGTTGTTTGTTTTTAACTGGGGGTTAACTGTGTGTTCTGAGAGGCGGTGAGACCTGCAGGTAGGGGCTGCCTGTTGCACTCAGAGTAGGATGGGACCGGAGGAGGGATAACGTGGGGGGGGGGGCTTTGGGCACTGCTGAGCAGCGTGGAGCCGGGGAAGGAAGGGCCAGGTGACAGGGGGTACAGCCTGGGATGCAGGGAGAACTGCTGTGCTGTGAGGGCGGCAGAGCCCTGCCACAGCTGCCCATACAGGCAGGGAATCTCCTTCCATGGAGACGCCTCAAACCCACCTGGGTGCCTTCCAGCATAGAGCAGCTGCTTTGGGTACCCTGGGAGATCTTCAGAGGTCCCATCCAACCCAACCATTCTGTGTTGCTGTGCTGTCTCTCCAAATACACTCTGCCCTCAAGGGCACTCTGTAAGCCATGCTTCTCTCAGCCTGGGGTCTGTGGGAAGAGCGTGCCATACTTCATGTCCTTCCAGACAGAACAGAACCCACAGAAAGCAGAGAAACCAACCGGAAGGGAATCCTGCTATGGGCAGAAGAAGTTCAGCACACAAAAACATGAGCATCCTTACACAAAACCACTTACGGAGGCATTCCTTAAAGACAACCCCTCTGGGCAGAAGGAGCCTGCCATTTCCCTGGAAGATATTAAAGCAGCTGTTGCTAGAACATAGCGAATTTTGAGCTATCCATCAAGAGATGGACTTTGTAACGTTGTATCTGAGGCTTTTTGTTCGTTTGTTTGTTTACAGTTTATTTGGATGCCAAATTTCCAGCTAGTGGAGGTAATTGAGACTGCAAACCAAATCTCTCTATCCACTGATCTGCCAAATCAAATTCTCTTCTCCTGTAAGAACAGCATTTTTCCTTAGCTTCAGAGAGGAAAAGAATTACGCAGAATGACTGACAAAGCAAAAGGATTCGTTTGTGTAATGACCATAGCAGCCATCTCGCCCCTGATCTTTCTGTAGCAGTTCGTTCTCGAAGATGGGAGTGATAATTATTATAATTTAGAACAGAGCTTGCTCTTTTTCCTTCTACTGCATCTGCTTGCTGTTCTCCAAATTAACACGTTTTAATCAAAACTAGATATCCCAATTACAGCTGGGGTATTGGAGAGCCCCACTTGGGGTATGGATGCAGTGAGATACGTGCACCTCTGTGCTCCCCCTGGAACAGCCACGTGCTGCCCTGCTCCTTGGCAGGAGCTGAAATGGCCAAGGGGTCACTCTGCATTCTCCTGGCTACTGGGAGGGGATTTCTAGGGGAGTAAGTGAGCAGCCATGTGCTTCTGAGGGTCTCCGTGAGCTCTCTGTCACCAGAGCCAGTCCTCCAGTGTGCCAGGTGGATGCAGCAGGTGAGGAGCCAGGCTTTCCCAGCACTTTCTGACTAGCTGACATGTAAATGGATTGTAAATGGATGGGGTAAATGGATTGTTAGCAGAGGTCTCCGAAATAACACTGAGTTTCCATCGTATCTGGGAACTTCTCACACTCCCTTGGACCTGGCTGCCATAGCAGATACTGCAGAAACCCAGCGTGATGGCAGCAAGGCACTCCTCTCCTGACAGCACACGAGTTTTCAGGGCTCTCAAATCCTCCTGACAAGTTTTACCAAACACAAGTGCTCTGAGATGAACTCTAACATGAAATGCCCCATCTCTGGAGGTGCTCAAGACCATGGATGTGACGCTGGGCAGCCTGAGCTTTTTGGGTGCCCAGCCCAGGGCAGCACGTTGGGGATCAGTAGGGTCTCTTTGTGCCTAGCCATCTTATGATTCCATTACACGCTCATTCTTCAGAAGTTTGAGCAGCTCTGTAATCACAGCTGTATGGTGAGCCCACTCACCCATGAAATCAATGTATTTCCTGCAGGTTGTGCCACACTCTGCTCTCTCCACACCCCAGCAGCAGCCCCGAGGCGATGGAAGCATCGTGGTGCTTCAGGGGACTCTTGTAGGTACGGCACTGAGCCCTGCGGGTTCCTTCACTTAAACAGCTCATAATTCAATGTAGGTGCTCACTGTCGAAAGGCTGTCTGTATTTTTCTCTTAGGTATGCAAAAATAAGCACCGGTGAGTGAAGATGAAAGGAAAAGGTTGCTGGCTCCTTCCCCGGAGATCGTATTTCTTACTTGTTGCATAACTGCTTATTTTAGCATCCATCAGCTGAGCCTTTGTTGTGTAGACAATTCTGTCCTTTTAGAGGATTCGTGCAGTATTATTTGTCCCCAAATGCTTTTTTTGTTGCTTTTATTATTAGATTTATCTCTTCTCTGACAACACCGTGTCAGAGCTCTCTGTAACGCATGCCATACATGCTATGAAACAGAGCATCATATATATCATATGCTTGTGACTCTCCTGTAGTAGAACCACCCACAGGGCATAAGCTCTGTGTATACTCTATGTATGTGTTACATATATAGACTCGTATACAAATTTGGGATCAGTGGACATATATGGTAAGCAAAATCTGGTCGGTGATCAAATGCTCAAAAATGAGAAGCGTGAGAGTTCTTGGTGCCAGTGCAGCTCCATGGATGCTCATTTGTTGAAGCAGAGAACTCTTTCACTGCAGGTTTCCTTCTGTGCCACTGGGTCATGTGCAGGATGGGCACTGAGGGGCTCAGCATTTTGGTTGCATTGCGATTGCTCTGCATGCAGTCCTAGGCCTTAGCTCAGCATGTGACAGAGCTCACAGCAGCAGAAAATGCAGTTCCAGCATCTCAGTGGGCAGTTTTAGAGCCAAAACAAGGCACTGTTGGACAGGGAGGTGGCTTAGTGAGCGTGGGGTCAGCAGGTGGACAAGGTGATCTCAGTGGTCTTTTCCAACCTTGATGATTCCGTGCTTCTGTGGTTTGCACTGAGGCTGTGTCTAGGGGCAATCCAGACCCAGGGTTCTCAACCAGTCTGCACTGCTTGGCAGCTCAGCATTTCCACATACTGGGACATCCTTTAGTGGTTTTGCCCCAGAACCCTGCAGAAATGGCCAGCAGGGGGCTATGGGGCTAGAGGTGTGCATGGGGAAGCCGGCAGGCAGCCCTGAAGACAGAACTATTAATTTTCCCCTTGCTTCTCCAATGGTGCTTTCCACTATACTGCATCAGTGCTGCATCCTCCCCAGGCACCCACTGTGGAGATGGGTTGGGACAACACGTGGATGGATTAAGGTCAGTTTTGACTAATTCAGGGCACTCCTGAGCAGCAGTGTCTGCATTCCCAGAGCGCTGAGCATGCTCTGGCACTTCAGACATGCAAGCACAGCACCCACTGCTTCCAGCTGCACCACAGCGGGTGTCAGCAGTTCAGTTTCAAGCTACACAACCCTCAGCACTTCCACGTTTGTTTCAATGACTTTGTGAGCACTGCCCCTGTGGCAAGGGCAAGGAGAGTCCTGTTTTTTGGGACAGTCCCTGTAGCTCTTGTTGCTGGGGCAGCTTTTGGCTCAGCAGATAAAATGGGACCTAGTGGCTGTAGGTTTCCTTCCTGATTTACCTACGGAGCAGGTCCAGCATTGTATGGAAGAGTGCGACGTAACTCAGAACTGCATTAGGATTAATGAGAAGTAAATAAAACAACCAAAAAAACTCTGTACAGAATGCCTCCATTCTAATTTGGGCATTCCCAGCCTTCTGGCTGTGTGGCACAGTGACTTCACACTTCCCAAGGGCAGCAGTGGGATGCTGGGGGTGCTGGGAGCCTGCTGAGGTCCCACTGCTCCCTGCTGCTAGGAAAAGCTTTTCCTAACCAGTGCCTGATGGTCCCCATTCTTCTCTGGGGCCGCATCTCAGCAAGCAGGCTCCCCAGAGAAGATGACAACATCTTATTTCCAAACCAGAAATAAGCAGAGTGCTGCTCCATCTATGGGGAACTGGGAAATATCCCTCGTTCCCCCAGTATCCCCACACCATGCCCCATGGCCATCCCAGCACCTCCAGGCCCTTCTGCTGCTCACTGACCCCCAGCCTCCTCCCAGGCCTCATTCTCTCCCCTTTTGCCATTTGCTCTCTCCTTTCCACCCACCTTCTGCTCCTCATCCCAATCTGGGGTGCCTGGGGCTGCAGGTGCCCCCAGAGCAGCTTTTAGGAGATCCCAGCAGCCAGGATCAAGCATGTTTATACCATGCATTGTGAGCTGCTTTTTTGAGAGACCTCCAACACCACCAGTTTGGGCACCTTTATCTAAAAGCTCATATAAGGCTGCCTCACGGTCCAATTCAGGGCTGTATTTCCAGAGCTACAATACTTAAAAGCTGATAATTAAATGCAGCAATCCCAGCTATGACCGAAGCAGTGCTCTTCTCCTCCTCATTCTTCATCCTCAGAAGAGCCACTGGACTTTAAACCATCAGGAAATGCCCAGCACAGGTTCCCGAGAGAAAAAAAAACCGCAGCCCAATTCATGGAAGTTTGGGAAATTCGGGCACTCAGTGATGCTCGGCGCGGTGGTCCCAGCGGGCGGCTCGGGGTTGTGCAGCTGCCCGCTAAAGGTGCCCGTGGATGGAGAGCCCAATTTTCACCTCCTTCTGGATAGCATTGCCGGACCCCTCCCGCACAGCGCAGGACCGTTCCATCCCGACTCCCCGTTTCCATCTCTAAACAACCCCCCCCTCCCCCCCGCGCTATGGGGGCAGCCTAAACCCCCCCGGGCTTCACCGCTCCGCACCTCCGGGGGCACCGCGCAACGCAGCGCTGCTCCCCCCAGGGGGGGCCGTGCCGCAGCTCCGCTGCCCCAGCCGTGCCCCGCTCCGCACCGCTCCGCACCCGCGGAACTCGGCCGCGCATTGCGAAGTGTTGCGTTGTGTTGATGGGGGGGGGG
>NW_024962281.1:2410352-2543292 GCF_019238085.1 Lagopus leucura
TTTTTTTTTTTTTTTTTTTTTTTTTTTTTTTTTTTAAGGTTGCAGCAGCAGCCCCGTGTGTACGCCTGTGCGTAACCGGGAGAGGGGGAGTGGAGCGGGGAAGGAAGAGGGAGGGCGTGGGGGGGGGGGGGGGGGGGGGGGAAAGGGGTGAGGGGGGGGGTGTGTGCGGGGCGGCCGCGAACGGGACGCGGGGCGGTGCGGGGCGGTGCGGGCAGCGCGGGGCTCCGGCCGCAGCCATGGGGCCCCCGCGGCCCGGCGGGGGCTGAGCGGGGAGCGGAGACACCTGGCCCCGCGCGGAGCCCCGGAGGGGGGGGGGGGGGGGGAAGAAATTAAGGGGGAAGATTTGGGGGGGGGGGGGGGGGGGGGGGGGGGGGGGGGGGAGCGGCAGCACCATTATCCGGCCCTGCTCCGAAAGTGGCTTCTCCGCCTCCCTCCTCCCGGAGCCCGAGCGGCGGGGCGAGGAGATCCTGAGGAAGTGCGGGGTGAAAAAAAACCCAACAGAGAGCACCCGCGGCGGGCGGGCAGGGCTCGGCGGGCCGCGCTGCGAGCGGCCATCTCGGCTGGGAGCAGCCATGGAGTTCCCGGGCGGCCGCCCCTGAGCAGGGCCGGGACGGCGGCGATGACAGCGGCGTGAGGGGCTCTGCGCATCCCCATCCCGTCCCCGTCCCCATCCCACCCGCCCCGCCCCTCCCCGCCGCCCCCCGCTGCCAGGCGCAACTCTCCGCGGACGCTGCTCCGGCAAAGGTGAGGCTGCGCGGGGGGAGGCGGATGGGAAGGGATGGGGAGGAGGGGGGGGGGGAGGTGGTGGTGGGGGGGGGGGGGGGGGGGGCATTTCGCAGCGCTTCGCTTTTTTTTTTTTTTTTTTTAATTATTTATTTTCCTATCTCCTCTATTTATTTATTTATTTACTCGTCTCTCTCTCCTCCCGGCTGGGGGATGTGCGGCATTTCCAGGGGGCGGATTGCGCATGTTGGTCCCTTCCCCGGTTTTAAAGTGCGCGAGGCGAGAAGCGGCGGGGATGTAAACACGAACTTTTCCAGGTTCGCCCCGCAGCTTTTTCTTCCTTTTTTTTTTTTTCCTTTCCCCCCCCGCAACCCCTCCCCTTATATTCCCCCGAAATTAATGACTGCGGGAACGGTTGTGCGGACGGACCGCTCTCCGCGTTTCCAGGGGGCTCTGCGCGTTACCGGTGGCGGGGGGGTGGGGGGGGAAGCTCGGGGGGGGGGGCCGTAGGGGCTGTGCCCGGCGGCGCGAGGATTGGAGGCGTGGCGGCCGCCTCCTGCCCCCCCCTTCCCCCGCCCGCCCCAGCGCTCCGCTGCCCCCGGGGCCGCCCGGCCCCTTCCCCACCTGCCGCCATCGGGGGGGTGGGGTAGGAATAACCCTCATAGCTGTGAACCCCGAGCGCTTGCGGAGCGAGGAAGGGGCTGAAGGCATCTGGAGGAAAAACCCTCAGCTCGTCCCCCCGCTCTGCCCCCCGCACCGAGCGGTGTGGAGTTAGGGGCGCTGGGATGGTCGGGAGGGAGGGGGTTTGCTTGGGAAAAATCAGAGAGCTCCGGCTTTCCCCCGGGGGTGAGAGGAGATCGTAGGAACGGGGTTTGACCTTTAAGCGTTTATTGGCTACCGAGGTTAAAATAAGCTCAGATAGGAGCAAAAATAGCTCGCAGAAAGGTTACATCAAAGGTTACGTTTGTTTTCCTTAGGAAAATTGAGGCTGATCTCTAAAAATGAAGCCTTGGAGCACAGAGTGGGAAGGGGACGTGCGAGATTTCAAAGCGGGGAGATGAAATTCATGTGGCTGCTGATGGGGTTTGGGCACCGAGTTCGGAAAGTCGGGCAGGTGGCCCTGCACAGAGGCGGGCACAAGGCCGGCGCGGGGCACTGAGTGCGGGGTTTGGTGCGGGGGGCTCCGGTGTGGCTCAGCCCCGTGCGGTGCGGAGAAGCGGGATGGGGATGGCCCCTGGATGGCCCGGCTGATTGCCGGTGCTGTGTCGGGACACGCTGCAGGCAGAATGAGTAATGAGAGGGTAACAAGTCAGGAAAGGAAAGTTAGAAATGTGAGTAATAAAGTTAGAAAAAAAAGAAAATCCTCTGCTAGATTTGGGTCAAAAAAATGGCAAAGCACAGGAAGTAAATGAGGGCTTGTTTTCATTTAAATTTAAATGAGATTAAATGGTGCCCCTAGGAACCGAGACAGCGGCGCAGCTGGAGCGAGAGGCGGCTCCACCTGGGCGCGGGGCTGCGCCGGCAGCCCTTAACCCGCACCCCTCCATCCGCTGCTGCCGGCTTCGGGCTGCCCGGGGCTGCGCTGCGCTCCCCGGAGGGTTCGGGACGGAGCAGCGCTGCTCCCCCCGCCCCGGGCGCGGGGCTGCGAGTCCACACGTCCTGCTGGGCTGTGGGCACGCTGCGGGGGCATCCCCGCTCGGAAAGTACGTCGTGTCGTCGGGGAAGTGGGGCCGTCCGGTGCTCCCCGGTCGGTGATGAGAAAAGGCAGCGCCGCCAGGACAGCGGAGCGGGGCTGGAAGCTTCCCACCGCCCCCCCTCCCCTCCGTGAGCAGCTTTCTAACAACGTGCCGCTTTCCTAGACAGAGCCGGGAAACGGTTAACGCGGGGGGAGCGCCGGGGGCCGCCCCGTGGCTCCGTGCCCCCCCCTCAGCCCCCGCGCCGGGACACGCCGGGGCGCACCGGGATGCGCCGGGACGCGGCGGTCCGGAGCCGGGCGGGTGCGCGTGCCGCTGGGGGCACTATTTTCTGTTTGTGTTCCTATTTCTGTGCCGGAGGAACAAACAGGGAAGTGGTTTTCTGCAGTCTCATTGCAGCTCGCAAACACAGCGCATATCTCAGCCGCTGTTGTTGCTCAACTGTCACCGAGCGGAGGTCGCGGTGCGGGGAGCGCGGCGCATCCCGAGCGCTGCCACGAGCCGATGGTCGAGCTCTGCTTTTCCTGCGGATTGTGCGGATTTCTGTGCTGTGTTCCCTGTAGAAGCGACAAACCTGCGCAAATTTCTCTTATCCCAGTTCGGAACCGTTCCCTCGGTGACCCAAAGGGCCGCCGCACGCGGTGCCACCGGGAATCCCCGAACGCACGTGTGATGCACAGGGCGCGGAGCTCGCAGGGAGCTGGGAAACCTCCGCGGTTCCCCTGAGCGAAGGGGCTGAGAAGGGGCTGGCAGAGGGCGAGGGGACGGCCTGAGCCCTTTCCTGGTTACTGGTGGGACCTGGGGAACGGCAGGACAGGAGCTCAGGGTTTGGGCGGGTGCTTCTGAGTCTGCCTCCGCTTCTCTGCTCCTCGACTTCTTCCCGTGGGCCGGGCAAAACCGCATCCCCGAGAACTCGCCCTCGTCCCATAGCGGCGATGGGGATGCTTCACACCGGCACTTCCCTCGGCGGGAATGCTCGATGCAGAGGCACGGGGTATGGCAGCATCCCCATCCGCCGCTCACCCCCGTTCTGTTGCCCATCCCGCGGCTGTTTCGCCCCAGGTCCTGCCGATTTAAATTTGTTTAGGCTGATGGTTGGCCATCGCGTTCCTCGGTTTTGCATTTATTTGCCTTTTTCAGCTGGAACAAAGGCGATGCTGAGCATGTGTTAGTTCGCAATCAGTCCGGTTTTCGGGTTTGCAGGCATTGGCGCAGTCCAGTCGAGTTGCAGACACTTCAGGGGGATGTTCATTTGTTTATAAAAGAAACCCACATCTGTTTCTATTTGAATCTTTTAAGCGAGCATACATAGAAACCTTTCTCCTGGTTTCTGGCTCTGTAAAAGCCAGAGTTTGGGCCAAGTTTGACCTAAGAGCGACCTTTTCAAAGTATTACAAATTTTTTTGGTATTTGTTTATGACTTTAATAATGATGCCATGTGGAGAACGGGTCAGTTAAAGGTGAAATTAGCTCCTAATGTAAACGGAGGATTAATTTTGGAGCAATGCACTGCGTTTTGTGGAGACTTTGAATGGCTCTGTAACACAGAGTTGGAGGCTGGTGGGGGGAGGAACGGGCAGAGAGAGCTCCGGGGTGCGAGGGCTGGGATGCGAGCAGCAGGGGTGGAGGGATGCCAGCAGGGTGCCCAGCCACCATCAGACCTTATAGCCCTGAGCTCCAGGTGGGGAAATTGCCCAATTACCCTTTTTCTACAGTAAATTCCTCTGTTAAATACCGCAGTTTACTACTGTTTGGTGGGCTCTGGAAGATGAGCTCTTCAGGAAACTGCGTCCTGGAAGTTACTTTCTGAAAGGTCTGCCCGAGCTTTGGGTTTCGTCCCTTGTTTCCCTTCCTGCAGGAGGTTGGTGCTGCTGTGCTGTCCCCTGCCCGGGCTGGAGCTGCCTTTTGGTGCTGCTGTGTTCAGAGATGCCCATACTTGGCTCAGTCAGGGGTTTCATTCAGAGCAATTGAAATGCAGTTTAGTTCAGAGGATGCTCTCTTGGTTCCTGTCCTGTGGGGGCAAAAATGATTTGTTGAAATAGAGCTGCAATTTAACCTTTGGTGTTGAGCCGCTTCTGCATGTGAGTACAAACTCATCCCACAAATACCCCATGGCCACAAGCAGCCCCAGCCCTGACCCCTGTGCTGGGCTCTGAAGATGCATGGCAGGGCAGTGATGCCAATGGTGCTGTCTTGCTATAAAGCCAAAGATGGGAGAACTGGAAATGTCTTTGGGCCTCAGTAGCATTCCTGTGCTCCAGCTCAGGCGGTTCTTTTACCTGTTGGTGTTGGTTTATGGGCTGTCAGTGTTGGGCAGCTCCGTGGATCAGTAAGCACAGCTCCATCGCTGTGCTCCAAGAGCCAGCCAGTGGAGGCAAGCACTCAGGTAGCATTTCCACTGAAAGAAAGCAAGCTACAAATAAATCTGCCTTCAATATCCTCTTTCCCCAAGCGAAACCTAACGGTTGCTTGGAACTCAGCTGGTTTAGTAACAGCTGCTAACCTGGGAATCACTGGAGGAATGCATCAGCATTGCCATATTCTCAAGGAACGTTTTTAATGGCGTTTTGACAGGGCAATGCCTTGCAACAGGCCCAGTAGTGGTGGTGCTTTGTGGTATTATCCCTTCTGTTGGTGTGGTGAAGCACAGTGTGCAGATCGTTGGGTACAGGTGCTGTGAGGGCCTCATGGGAGCAGTGGGGAACTGTGCCCAAGTGGAACTCCTCTGGTGTGTGTGATGTGCTGCTGCTGAACCACACAGGGCAGTTGTGTCCTTCCCCTGGAGCACAGAGTCTCTGTGCCTCACGTTCTTACAGTGTTTTTACAGAAGGCACCAGGGAGGATTCCATGGGGTTGGTGCCTGCAACCTGTGGCTCTCAGCAGGGTGGTCCATGCATAGAGCTCCATCAGAGCCGTGGAGGTGGGGCCACGCTGATCACCACCTGCTGAACCCTGAGAAACCAAGCTCTTCACAAGTGAAAACCTATGCTTTCATTTTCTTTTTGTCCTCCTTCCCCCCTCCTCCCCCCCCTTTTTTTCCAAGCACCTGCTAACACAGGTGCTCACACAGGTGCTTCCCCTTCAGCTCTGCCTGCTCAGCTCCCAGGTAGAGGGAGTGCTGCTCTCAGGCATGCCTGCCTTGTTCTGAGCCCCCTGCAGCGCTGCCCTGTGCCCATCTCATCCAGGAGGTGCAGTGGCAGCAGATGGGAGCTGCCCAGCAGTGCTGGAGGAGGTCCGGGCTGCGGGAAGCATGCTTCAGGCTGCAGATACATCACAGCTCTTAAAAGAAGTCAGTGCAGCCCGAGTGGGAAGATGACTCAGAGGGTAAAACCCCAGGCTCGTTGCACAGGGGTCCTCTTGAATTCAGTGCTGCATGGACTTCCCCTGCAGAAATATGAAGAATGCACAGAGTTTCCATTCCTGTAGCTGTGCACTTCCCACAAGCACAGCCCGGTAGTTCTGGGCACAGCCTCCGGGCCCTGCAGCCTCGTGGGGCATCACTCAGTGTGGAGCTGCACGGGGCCCTGGGGCTGTGTGTGCTGCAGAGCACTGCTCTGAGCAGTCACTGTGTGTTCGCTGTACTGCCTGGGAGCAGGGAGAGCTGGGGAAGAAGTGCAGCCACGTGCTGATAAATAAAAACCTAGTGGGGATTTTGCATGTCCTTTTTGGAGCTCTGGGTGCCCTGTTGGGGGGTGGCACCCAGGGCAGGCAGGCAGGGGTGCGGAGAGGGGGTCTGGGCATGGGGTGTAATGTACTGTTCTTTTTTGTTGCAGATGGAAGAAAAACGACGGAAGTACTCGATCAGCAGTGATAACTCAGACACCACTGACAGTAAGACCTTTGATTTGAGACTTTGGGCGAGACAACTGAAGTGGTTCACCTCCAGGAGGGAAAGCGTTGGAATAATTACTTTGTAAAGAGCTGAGGAAGCTGTGTTTGCTCCATTTGCTGGAGATTTGCTTCACAATGAATTGCATGTGGGGTTGGGTTTGTCAGAAGTGCAGCACTGATGTACAGCAGAAGATAGCAATGGAGATGTTGGGCTGTAGGCTCCTTGTTCTGCTGGAAGTCCCCCACTCATGCAGGGAGCTGTGCCATGAGCCCCGTCAGGCCTCAGCTGAGCTGTGTTGGGAGGCTTCTGCTGGGGTCAAGGTGAAGCCCAAGCCTTCCAGTTCCCTTCCTGTGAGCTGAGGAGGGATGTGGGAAAAAGGACAGGGCTCAAGCCAGCAAAGCTTGCAAGCCCACGCTTGCTGTCAAGCACATACCTCACTTCATCCTCATTCAGCAGAGCGCAGAAGCATGTGCTCAACAATAAACATGTGCAAATGTGCTGAATTTTAGCTATAAATAGAGTGCTTTCCTCTCCTACTTATTGCAGGGCTTTGCCCGCTGCAGCAGCACTGCTGAACCACGTTGGGGGTTGAGGCATCTTTAGCATGGCATAAAACATCGTGCCCTTATCTCTGTTGGACTTTGATACTTGTGCTGCAGGTGATAGTGAAGCTGTTGACAAATGCTCTCCTGCAGGATAACTGTAAACAGAAGGATGACCTCTTTGCTGTGCCTTTGCTCAGAAGGCGTGGTGGTAGTGGTGATCTAAGCCTGTGTAATTGCAGTGCCACGTGGCACTGGTTTGGCATTGGCTTATAGGCACGGTGTGGTTTAGCCCTTCAGTGGTAAAAGCAATGGTCAGTAGACCTATTGACAGCCAATTTGGTGTGCTCCCAAAATACTGTTATGCATCTGGAGGGATCCAGTTGTACAAAAGATGCCACCATCAATCAGTTTATCATTTACTGTCACCAAATGAAAACAGCTTTTTTGTTGATGCTGGCAGTAGTAGTAGTAGTAACACAGATGAGCTGGAAATAATAACAGAGCTCCCATTGCATTTCAGGCTTCAGCAGCCATTGCCTCATGGAGGTGGTAGCAGCAGTGGTAGTACTGCACGAGTCAGGACAATGAGAGTCCATTCATAATAATCCTGGAGTAAAGCAATCCTAAATCCCACAGCAAATACTCTCCTACTACTGATGTGTGCTGTCGTGTGCAGAGGGGGCTGCTGAGCTGCACACAGTATGGAAGTTACTGATCCTGCTGCTGGCGTGGAAGTTTTATACTCGTGGTCACTATCTTTTCTGCCAGAGTCTGAAGTCCTTGAGTGGTTCAGGGCCTTCACTTGGAGCATCCGTGCTGGAACAGTTCAGTCTCCTCCCTGAGTGGTGATTCCAGAAGATCCCTGGCTTACTCCCTGATGGAAGCCATTTGTTCTTATGGCTTTGGGTAGTTCTGATGTCTTCTCTTGAGAACAGTTTTCTTAAGTTCAAGGGGCTCTGTTTCATCGTCTGTGGCATCAGGAAAGCGATGCTGATCTGTTCTGGTGAAGCACCCTGAGATGTGCACAGCTGTAATGCCACACTGGGGTTTATCACCTCCTAGCATTGTCCAGGGTTGGCTTGGGGCTGTAGGGGCAGCAGTGACACAGACAGTGATGCAGACAGAACTTGGTCTCTTCGTTGGGTAACATCTCTTCTGCCTTCTTGCAGGTCACACCACATCCGCGTCCAGATGCTCCAAAATCCCCAGCACCAAATCCAGCTGGTCCCGTCAGAAGGAGAAGAAGCCCTCTGAGGTATACAGTGTGAAGTGCTGCCCAGGACCTGATCTCCTGGTTCTCAGAGGGGCCCTGTTCATGCAGATGGGGTTTGGAGGTGGCCCTAGGCTGATATCCCGGGCTTGGTGCCCACCTGGTGCCCTTTGGCTGTGCCTTGCTGCCCTTGCATGGCTCAACTCCGTTTCCAATAGACATAGAAACTATACTGAGCACAAGCTGTTATTGTAGCAACTGCTCTGCTTAGTGGCAATCATCTTCATTCCCAGAGCGGTATGAGCAAAGCCAGAGTGACATTGCTCACACGTTTCCATCCAGACCAGTGTCCAAACAGAGCTAAGTTTAGCTGAAGGTGGAGCTGGCAGGGCTGCAGCCTCCCTGAATGCAGGCTGTAAATCCTGCCTCTAGCTGCTGCGCTGTGCTGCTCCTGGGCTGTGGCCTGGTGAGCGCAGACCTTTGTAACATCCCCCCTTTGCTGTGAGCTGAGATTTTGAGGTTTTCCTGTGGTCACTGCCTGAGTTACAGCTGTGCTTAGTTTTTATCGCTGTGACAGATTTACACTGATGTATCTAATGTGTTGGCAGTGGACAGGGGTTTAAAAAGCCCAGGTTGCTTGTGCCTTAAGGGCTAAGGAGCTGCTGTGACTGCTGAGGTACTTGGGAACTCTACAGCAAACAAAGAGCCCAGGTACAGGTGTCAGTGCCTGCTGACAGCTGGGAATGTTGCTTTGTGGTTATCAGTGTGTCTCTCAGAATGAGTGATGGGGGGGTTCTGTGAGCTGAGGCCCGGGTACAGAGACAATGTCTGGGGTATCTCCCCCTGCTGAGACACCATCACCCCTCCATGAGATGGCACTAAGGATGGGGGTGAGCCAGGTGTGCACCCTGGGGATGTTACTGGGGTGTGTCTGCGGCACCCAGTGGGACATTAGGGCCTGTGAGGACCAGGTTCAGAGCATGCAGCCCTGGAGCAAGCAAACTGGAGCAGAGCCTGGCAGTGCAATGCTGGAGGACTGTTCTGGGTTCATGTAACTGTTGAGGTAGAGTGATCCACAGCAGCACATTAGCGTTGGAACTGCAGGGACGTGGGGAAGGCGACACGCAGTGCCGCACACTGGAGATGGGCCAGGACGCTCAAGCTGACAAGCCAACTATAAAAGTTTAGTGGGAACCTGAGCAGATGTGAGCTGTCTGGATCTCAGCTGGAATTCCCCATCTTGCATCTTCCCTGCAGTTGCTGGGTGCAATACCAGCCGGGTTCAGCTCCGGGTGGAAGCCAAGGGCTTGGCTGGGCATCATTGGCACGGCCCAGGGCACACAGCAGGGGTGTGGAGGTCTCCTCAGTGAGTGTTGGTTTGTGGATTTCTGCTGCAGTAGTATCTTCCAAACCATCCCCAGCTGCCTCGTGTCCTGCTGTGGCCTTGGCACCCTGGGCATGCTGTGCCGGTGCTGGGCTGCAGCAGTGGCCCGTTTCTGTCCATTGGACGTGCTGCAGGGCCTTGTGCAGGGAGATTTTTGGGCATAGAGCCAGGTGGGCATCCTGTGCCGGAATGGCAAATGTGGAGAAAAGCAAAACTGTCAACACGCCGCTGTCAATCCTGCTTAACGTGAAATAGCCAGGTGCCTTGATCATCATACTGAGGATGGAGAAGGTAACAGGGAAAGCACAGTGAAGCTATTGGACATCACACGCTGCCATACAGCCTGCCTCGGTCATTTTGGGGTGATGCAGCTGTTTCAAACACCAGCCTAGACTCAGATTTGCACACGGCTTCTGGCTTTGCAAGGATCCAAGCAGCACTCTGTGCACTGCCAGCTCCCCAGCACAGGCAGCTCAGGCACAGCTTGGGATGCAGGGACAGTGGTGTCGGGGGACAGCCTGAGGATCACCCCCAACTTCTGCTGTCCCTCCCAAAGTTGTGTCCCTGTTTCCCTGCAAGAGGGCTAGAGAAGGAGCTGCCATCTGCATTCCCCTGGCAGCGTTCACAGGAGATAAAAAAAAAAAATCAGAAGCATTAGTGTTACATAGTTATTAGCTGGGTCAGGGGGTGATGTTTATTATGAAAGACTCTGTGAGAAGGGATTAACTACGCACATTAAAAACCACCCAATACGAGGCATCTGGAAAAACAAGCTTCTTTACATGGAAAAGTACTGAGCTGTTTGTAAACATCCGCGATGGTGGCCATTGCCAGGGAGGGTGATTATATTTATCTGTGCATGTCACAGGGCTCTGCCTGGGCTCTCTCCCGATGTGTCCCAGACTTTGGGCTCTGTGAAAGCTCACAAAGGTGGCAGCCGTCCCCGTGCCCACCAGGCTGCTGGCAGGGAAGCCTCGGGGCTGAGGATGGGGTGAGGCAGCTCCTTGCATCAGCAGTGCCTGATTGCGTTAATCTCCTGATTGCATTTATCTCATTAGGGCTCATTCATCCCTGGACATGGGCTGGAGAGAGCAGGGTTCCTGCAATCCCAAGTGCTGCTGCCCCAAGCAGTTCTGTGGGGTGCAGGGATGCTGCTGGTGGCAGTAGGGTAGAGGATGTGCTCTCAGCTCCTCCTGGTTCTTGATGCTGAATCTGGAGCAGGGATGAGATGTGCCTGAAGTATGGATTTTTGCTTCTCGTGCAATCCTGCCCTAGCCATAGGGCTGCAGGGATGCAAGCATAAGCCTCACTGGGTTTGATGGCAGTCGTCAGCCCTCTATCCTGTTTCTGACAGGGAACAGTTGTCAGTGTCTAAGCAGAGGATATAAGAACAAGGCAAGTGTGTAATGATGCTCGCCGGTTACGTCCTGCAGCTCCCAGCCATCAGCGGCTTGGGGACTCTCTTGGATGCTACATCTGAGTCACTGCATTAGCCAGGATGTTAGTCATTAGCTTCTGAACTATTCGGGATCCAGAGCGCTGCCACGAGCTGCACTGCTGGAATGCTTTGTGGGGGCAGAGGTACCTGCTGCCCTGGGTCGCCCTGCTGCCTGCCACAGCTCTGCTGCCAGCTCTCCCCGTGCAGCTGCTGCTCATCTCACCCAGTGTCAGCACTGCCCCTCTCGCTCAGACCCATCCTGTTGGGGATCTCAGGACTGCAGCTGCATGCTGTCTTCAGGATGAGAGGGAAGCTGTGGATTTATGCAGTTTACATTATTTTTTGCTTTTCTCCTTTAGATATGACTTCCGTGTTGGGAAAGATGTCTTTTTCCATCTCTTTACAAGCACTTAACCCTTTTTAAACGCCCTCATTTTTATATCATTTACCTTCTAGGAAGCAATTATTGTTGCACCGCTTCTCTCTGTGTTGAAATCTTTTCCCATTGCAGTAGGTACGTGCTGCTACAGGGCGCTGTGAATTTAGACCCTGGGTTCTCCGTGCTTTAAGAAAGACATTTGTAAGAGGCCATGTGGCCAGGCAGGGCTGGATATACTTCTACTGTGCTGAATGAAGAGAAAATATGCCACTGCTGAAAGGTTGGACTGCGGTGCCTTTGTTGCTTTTCCCAAGCCAGCGTGGTTCTAACAGATTAATGCCATTGTCTTTTGAATGCTGAGAAGGGCAGGATGAAAATGCTTCTAGTTCCTATTTTAAATTCTCTTGTTCGTTGGGTCTTTAACATTCAGTATTTCAAGAGGAAACAAGAATAGATTAAGAGATAGCGGCCTGGATCCCAAATGAACACGAGAGTAAGTATTTTTCTCCCCACAGGCAGATAATATCACGACTTACAGACACGCATCAGGCACTGCCACGTTTCTGAGCCCTGCTACTGCACATTGCTGCTCTGCTCCTTTTGGAACGGACCAGAAGAGTGTGACAGAATGCCTGGGAAATGAGACGGGGAGGGAGCTGGATGGGCAGCCAAGGGCTGGACCCGCAGAGGTGCCAGCTCCAGCTGATATGAAGACAGTTTGTCCAACCAAAAGATATTCCCAGGGCTCCCATTGTTCTCATTGTTTTCTCTTTCTCTCAAAATCCTTGTGACTCATGAGCTACAGCAAACAATTTTCTGCTTGAAAGAATGAAGGGCTCATTGCATCGCTGAAGGGAGGAGAGACCTGTGGGATGGGTGAGACCTCGTGGAATGGGTGGTGATGGAGGAGTGGTGTCGAACCAGAACCTCAAGAAAACCTTTCGTCTGAGCTTCCAGAACTGCTTCATGCTGAGAACCAGCTGTGGCTGGTTGTGTGCTGCACAACCACAGAAGAAACGGTGCCTAATGCTCCCAGTGCTGCTCTGGAGCTTACAGGGATGCTGCTGCGCACGCTGGGTGTCGGAGGGGGCTGCGCTCTACAGCGTGGAGCACTTGGGAGAGGTTCATTTTTGCAGAACCTTTGGGGGTGCAAACACCAGTGTGCACAAACAAGAACCTGTACAAGGATTGCCACCACTGTGCAGAACCCGGAATGGTCCCCGGGCTCGCTGCACTTCTCATAGCTAATTAAAAGCAGCGCTAGACGAGTGTTTCTTTAGTTTAGATTTAAAGACCAAAACAGATTCAGCTTCTTGGCTCTCGCCCAGCAGCTGATCTCATATAAGTGGAAAGCAGTTAGTAAAGGATGTGAATCTGATGTTCTCGGGTCAGCGTGTGGGGCTGGTGGGGTAAGTGGCAGCTTTGGCCCTGCTGTGTGCTGCCTCTAAAAGCACAGTCCTTGCGTTACGTGGAGCTGAGCAGTGGTGAGCTCGGCTCATTGCTGAATTGAGGAGGTTTGTAGGCGAGTGTAAAGACCTTGACATTGATATGGGGATCTCAGAGAGGCTGTGGAAAGATACAGAGGCAGGGCTGATGGGCAGAGATGAAATGCAGAACTGGAGGAGGATGCTTTTTGTGCAGTGCAGACCCACATTGGGCTGAGCCCTGGCTACAGTCCCAGGTCACAGGAGGGGACATTTGGGTTGCTGGCACAGTCACCCAAGAATACCCTTCTGGAGCCAGGTGAAGTGAGAAATTAGGATGTCAGAATCAGAAGTTATGTTGTTTCTCATTAATGTAGTCTTTGGTTTTAGTTGAGAGAGATCAATATGGCTTTTGCTTCACAACAGTGAACTACAGAAATAATAACAAAGATGGATATATCCTTGGGTAATGCGATGGCTCTTGAATTGCATTGATTTCTCATGTTTCTGGTCCTCTGGGATGGGCTGCCAGCCCAGCATTGTGCGTTGAAGGGATGAGGAAGTGGCAGCAGCGGGTGATAAGGGGCCAGTGGGCAGCAAATTACATGATGGCCCTGTCACCCTTTGGGAAGTCACCACTGCCCTGTGTGCCAGCGGTGTGGGTTGATGCCCTGTAGGTCAGCTGGAACCCAGTGGTGAAGCTGAGGAACACGGCAGAGGACAGATGGAGGTCTCCATGACGGGATTCTTTCCTGGAGAAGCTGTTGTGCTGCTCCTGCGGCTCTTGGCAGCACGTGGAAGGAGGCAGGTGCAGGTGTGGCTTCTCCACGCTGTTCAGCGGAGCATCATCCAGAGGTACCTGGTGCTCCCAAAGATCCATGGGACGTGTATGGCAGGACTTGACTTAGCTAACAAGAGCTACAGGAGCCTGTAACCCAACGGTCACGTTGACCGGGTGTTTCTGGATGTAAGAGCTCTGCTGGCCATTGGAATCACACAGTACCATGAAAGCAAAGGGAAGTAATTCACATCTGTAATTTTTGACTGCTGGTTCCATACGGTGTATGACAGTTGGCTGCTCGGTCCCTCTTGGTGCTGCCATTGGCTCCAGGTGCCACCGAGGTGAGCACCCACTGGTCCCTGCAGCATGGCTGTGGCACAGGGCAGGTGGCAGCCGGGCTGCTGAGACAAATTGTGGGTTCCTATGGGAGGGAAGAAACAGTAAACAGTGCTATTGAGGGAAAATTGCTTGTTTTCTGGTACACAACTTTCTCTTCACCGCCAGGTCCTCAGTTCATCAGTGCCCAATTTGTCCTTTATTTAGTTTTCATAAATAATTCAGAAGAGTTTGAGTAGAATAATTGAGTCTTTTCCCAACTCTAATCCCAGACAATTCAAAACAAAAAGACATTTAGATTACAATTTGTGCGTATTAGCTGTTGGGAGATTTCCAGACAACTGATCTGCTTTCCTTTACAATTTCTCTGGCGTTCTATCATTTCTAAAGTGTTCTGCTTTGATAGTTAATAATTTGAGCGGTTCCAGTTCTTCATGAAGAGACAGAGGCATCGCTGTGATAAAGTGCTGGCGTGCTCACTGCCTTTGGAAGTGCGAGCTTATCTGTTTTCCAAGAAGGACTAAATAAATGAAGTGGTAAGATTGCACATCCAGCCCGCGATGCGCCTTATCATCTTTGGGGAAATAGATACAATCGTGCTTATTTGGCTTAAAATTAAAACTCTGCTTCTTCGGGGATGCGAGCTGAAGAGTCAGAAGGGGTGGATTTGGGGAAGAGCCTGTGCTGTGCGGGGGGCAGGAGCTGCAGTGAGGGCTGTGCAGTGGTGAGGTGTGCGCGCAGTGTCCTGGCCGGAGCATGGCCGCGTGCTGCCGTGTAGCAGGGAGCTGCAGCAGGCTGACCTTGTTTTCTTCTTGCCTGGTACACCAACACGCAGCTCTGTGAGGATTATGACTTCTTGCAGACTCCTCGTGCTTAATTAGTGTTGATCTTAATCTTTTTTTTTTTTTTAAATGCACTGACAGCACAGCAAAGCGTTTCTGTGGTGCTTGTAGCAAGGAATTTGTTGCAGTGAGAAAGAAGCTTAGAGGAATTTGATCTTTCTGACATGGAGCCCCTGTGTGACTGCAGTATGGAGGCTGTCGGTTGTGTTCATTGAGGGATGTGCTGGGGCTGTGCTTGGGCTGCTCAGATCTGCTTTGTAGGGTTCTGAGCATCAATGGGATGGAGGTACCTGCACAGTTCCAGGAGGTCCCAACATAGAAAAGGTTGTTTATTGTGTTTAACTCTAATTGGGTTATCAGCTGAGGCTCTGGGGATTAAACAAACTGACCTAAATCCCAGTCTCAGTGGTCTTAGTTAATGTCTAGTTTCCTGCATCTTAGCTGATTTAGTTTCCAAAACACTCCAAAGAGTGTTATCATTGAATTGAAAATGTAAAACCGTCCTGTGGCCTCTACTGTGGCTCTCACAAAGCAGCCCTCGATCTGAGGCTGACACTGGAAACGGGCAAAGCAGCACTGAAGGAAACACCTGGTCTGTCCCAGTTCTGCAGAAGGAGCAGTGCTTGGAGCTCTGTGGTGTCCCAGTCTGGCTGCTGGCATCATTGACATCATTGCAGCTAATAGCAGATGGTAGAAAGGAGAAACCATCCATTTTCATTTACAATTTATTTTTACCCTGCAGTAGACAGGATTGCTCGCGCCGTTGCTGTCAGGCAGTCCCCTGGAAGGAAAGCCTTATTTACCGCAGTGGGTTATTTTGGAATGCTTTTCTCATCGCAGTGCACTGGGGAAGGCTCTGCAGGGCCAAACGAGAGATGGGAGAGAGCCCATTCCCTGCCCAGGAGTGGGGGTTGTCACACGGAGGGCTCTGTGTCTCCAAGCGAGTTTAGTGGGTCAGGAGAAACCTCTGCGTGTTTGGCTGTGGGCATGGACACAGGCATCTATATCACCATTTAGCCAGAGATTTTCCTGTTCACTAAGCAAAGAATTTTTTTCCAAGACTGTAAACTCAGCTTTGCCCTCGGGTATGAGGGAGACAATGAGCAAGTGAAACGGCATTACAGCTCAGCACAGCTCAGTGATGCCTTTGTGTTTCCACCGACCCATCAGGCGGCGGGGAGCCCATCTTCACATACCAGCTCCAAACTCCTCACCCAACCCCAGGCTGGTTTTCTGTAGCCATGGCTCCAACTGTGGCCGGAGCAGCAGAGCTGCTGTGGGGATGTTCTGATGCTGATGCTCTCCACTGCAGCAGTTCTGGAGATGGAGTTGCTGTCAGCTGTTGCCATATAAATCTCTCCAAATGCCTTCTGTTGATTCCAGTAACATCTGGAGTTACCTGCAGGTGTGCAGTGCCAAAACTGGGGCAGGGTCACCCAGTGAGGTGGGCTGTGCTTGCATGCCTGTGGGTGTGCAAAAGCTGCTCATCTCCTTTCATGTCAAGAGTAAGAAGAGCATCTCTTGCCCCAGTTAAAGTGGTAGAAAGCCCGTTGCTGTGAGCACCCGGAAAAATGCAGCCCATCACGGCGTCAGGCCAACGTGGCACATCTGTCACACTGTTGCCCATGGCCATGCCCCATTTCCTGCCCTCCACCCACTGTTGGTGTTTTCCCTCTGCAGGTTTTCCGCACGGACCTGATAACAGCCATGAAGATCCCTGACTCTTTCCAGCTCAGCCCTGAGGAGTACTACGTGCTGGCAGACCCCTGGCGCCAGGAGTGGGAGAAGGGCGTGCAGGTCCCAGCCAGTGCCGAGGCCATCCCTCAGCCCGTGGTCAGGTAAGCATCCCTGCGCCTTGCGTGCTCGTGGCTGGGGGTTCTGAGCTGGGAAAACCAGAGGGAAGCTGTGAAGATAATATTAGGTTGGGTATTAGGAATGATTTCTTCTCAGGAAGAGCGGTCTGGCATTGGAACTGGTGGGGGTGTTCCAGAAACATGGAGATGTGGCACCTGGGGATGTGGTCAGTGGGCATGGTGGGATGAGTTGTGTTGGATCTGGGGATCTTAGAGGTTTTTCCCAGCCATAATGGTTCTGTGATTCAGTGCTCAGAGATGCGGAGCATCTCTCGTATGGAGAAGAGCTGAGGCTGTTTGGCCTAGAGAAGGGAGACCTCACTGCAGCCTTCAGAACTTGAGGGGTGCTTGTGGACAGAAAGAGGGTGACTTCTTGCATGGACAGTTAGCAATAGGACAAGTGAGGATGGCTTTAAATTAAAAGAGAGGAGATTTAGATTGCATATTAGGAGGACATTCTTTACCCAGTGGTGGACAGTCACTGGCATTACTGTGCAGAGCTCTGGATGCCTCATCCCTGGGCAGTCTGGCCAGCAAGTGCAGGGTGGGACTGGGGAGGCTGTGAGGTCCCTTCCAATCCATCCCCATTCTATGGCTATGATGGAGCTGTATGTCATGATGTGGGGGTGCAGGAGCTGGCCCCTAAATTAAAAACTTCTGTGAGCTGTTCTTCTGTGTTGTGAATGTGATGGGGATGCAGAGATTAGAGGGCTGGGGAGCCCAGCATTAGTCAGGCATTTGCGGGACCTTGCATTGGCCTAGATCGGGACCTTGTTAGCTATTTTAAAATGGGGAAGTTTAAAGGAGGCACTAAAACAGCTGCTGAGGCACAAACAAAATATGGACGAGCCACTGCCCCATAACGGCCATGGCTGAGGATGCCATGGGGGGAGCATGGGGAGCCATGGCACAGGCACTGTGCTGCTGTGGGGTGGGCTGGGGCTGTGTGCTGCTCACAGTGAGGGGTTTGGGGCAGCACTGGTCCCATGGAAGCTCCATTCGTCCACAGCTGCTCTTGCAGCTGCCGGCCCCGGGTCTGATGCAAACTTTTGTGCATACCCCCCCCAACCCCCCAGCTCTCCCCAAGGGAAAACAGAGAAAGAAATGAAACTTTAATGAGTCTGAACACATCAAAAGGGAAGTTGTAAAGGGGGCTGTTGAGTTGATTTAATCCTTAAGAAAAGAGGAGGAGGAAAAAAAAAAAAAAAAGGAAAAACAACAACAAAAAAAGCAGCAAGTAGAATATCTTTTTAAAGTTGTCTTTGATAGCTAACCACAGCCTGTGCTCGTGAGTGCTCTGCTCCCCAGCTGAGGATCATGCTGGGGCTATTTCCAGCTGAGAAGTGATAGCTTGGCAGTGCCCTGCTGGAGGTGCCCTTCTGCAGCTGACCCCAGCAGCATCTGCCTGGCAGTGCTGTGTCTGCTCCTGGGTAGCCGGCTGTGAGCTCTGTGGGCAGATCACACCTCTGTCTGCTCCCCTCCCCTTGTTCCCAGGGCTCCTGAGCGCTGGCAGCTCTGTCCTGCTTCCTGTAGGGTTTCTTTGCAGACCAGAACCAAATCACAGAGGCCTTCTGCTCGTGTTGCTCTGTCTCTGTGTGGGTCTCTGCCCAGAGGACAGCTGCATATTTCCCACCGCAGCAAGATGAGCTCATGGCTGTGCAGGTGCCTTTTCTGATGCATCCGTCCCTTTTCTGGCAGGGCAGCACACATGATGTGGGGTACTCTGTCCCTCTGATAGCATCACTGCCCTAAATCCTACATCACTTTAGTGCTGTGGGCTGGTGATGCACTGAGCTTTTTGCAGGCTGGAAGCTCAGAGCCCAATGGCTGCTGCTCCTCCAGGGCAAGAGCTGGCACAGCTTCAGGTGCAGCACTGCCAGGGGCAGCATTTTGCTTTGTGCCACATCTCAATGTGGTGTTACAGAGCATTGCCCATAGAAGTGGGGGGAAATGCACTGAAAGGTGCGTTGCACAGAGCTGCTGCTCTTCTAATCTCTTGCCTGGGTGCTCAGAAGTGCACTCTTCCTCCTTGCGCCTTGCCTATAGGTTGTGCAAATCCAAAGCTGAAAATGAGATTTTGAAACGTTTTATTTTGCTGGAGCTCTAAAATGTCAAAGCTGTGGGTGAAGCAGAAGGGGAAAGCGCTTTCTTTTAAGGCATGCTTTCCTCAGAAAGCAGCTGCCTGGAAATGCCTTCACTGAGAACCGCCTTAACACGGGGTCCGTTGCAGACTGATGTGAGGCACAGGGGAAGAGCATCCTTTGGCCCCCGTGTCACTGTGCTCTGGTGCCCGGGGCTGGATGCCACCAGCCATGTGTGTGCTGCCTGCACAGCAGAGCCGCTGGGCAGCGTGGAACATTGCATGCTTCCTCACCACAAACCTGACTCATCAGTGCTTAAAAGGAGGTTCATTTTATGCAGCAGCTTGCTTGGGAATTGCCCACAGCCTCAAGGGCAAAGCTTGGCTCTAAAAGCCATTGAAAGGCAAATGAGAGCAGGGAAAATGAGGAGTTAGTTTCTCCCAAGAGTGGTGTTTCCCATTCCTCTGGGTCCCGTAGCCAGGAGGTGCCCTGGGCAGCCCAGTAGCAGGGCTGAGCCATGTAGCCCCAGGATGGGTTCACAGATGTGGGAACCCCAGCACAGACATTACCAGGGTGCTGGATGCAGAGTGGGACCATCACAGATTGAGGTTAAAGGCAAGCAAGTAAGGAAACAGCACCGAATGCAGTTATCCTGGTGGTCTGGGAGCGTCGAAGTGTGGGGACCATTCAGTCACCAGCTGGGAACAAGAACCTTTGGGGCAACCAAAGTTGTTCCAGGGAAGGTTCAGGTTTGGTATTAGGAAAAATTTCTTCTCTAAGCAGTCAGGCACGGACACAGACTGCCCAGGGAGTGGGGGAGGAACTGTTCCTGGAGGTGTTCCAGAGCTGTGGTGATGGTGGCACTTGGGTACATGGTCATTGACCATGTGGTGGGGGTGGTCTGGGTTTGATTTGGGGATTTGAGAGGTTTATTCTAACCTCAGTGATTCTATGGTTTTATGAGCTCTACCTTTCCACAGTTATGCCATGATGAGCTCTGGAGGAAGATGCTCTTTGCTTTCTGCATGGTTTCTTATATGGGACCACAGAGCCCTTCCCTCACAGTGGGTACAGAGCCTGACCCCAGCTCATCCTGGTGCACCAGGAGCATCGTTCCATGTGGCACTGGCCCCTATCTCTGGTGCTGTGCACCTGTAAGTCTTTAGTTCCTTATTTACTGAATCGTTTAACATCTCCCTTCCCTGAGCTGACAGGGATGTGGGCAGGACCTTGAGGCAGCTCTGGGAGCTCACGTTAAGCTCCATCAGTATGTGCTGTATACTCTGCTTCCTGTGAATGTGCGCACAGCGGGAGGACGAGCAGGAAGGCTGCTTCTTGCTGGCAGGGTTCCCAGATATTCTTGGCGTCGCAGATCTCTCCTTGCATCGTTGCTGTGGCCCTGTTTGAACAGAAAACAGAAAGTGCTGTGGCAACAGGAAGGAACAAATGCTGGTGGTGGGTCAGTGGGAGAGGATGAACGGCTGCCACGCCATCCGGGCAGTGATGTGACCGTCCCCTTTAGTCTCCTCTATCCCATGTCCTCCAGAAGCACAGCTGCAGGTGGAGCAGAGCTCTGGCTGTGCTGTATGATGCTGCTGTGGGAGCCCTGGGCAAAATGTGGGGCTGCCAGGTGTTGAACCCAGGAAGTGCCCCAGCATCTACCACAGTTCTGTTGGAGTATGGAGCCAGCACACTACGTCCCAGCCGGGGCTGCGCTTCCTTCCCTCCTTCCTCCCATCCCTCCCTCCCTCCCTCCCGCAGCCGGCTGCCTGCTGCCTGTTGACTCATCAGCAGCTTCCCTCGGGCTTTGCTGCAGAAGGAGCAGGCAAGATTCTGCAGCACTCTGTGTGTCTCTTGGAGCTGTGCTGTTGTTTTAACATGAGATGCCTGGGTTGTATTTTTTTGTTTGTTCGTTTGTTTTTCCCACCTACTGTGGTGAAATTGTGTGAGCTCAGGGCTCCGTCAGGTCCGTGTGAGTGGGTTCCTCTCTCAGGAGCTGCAGCCCCAGTGGGGGTGTCAGGTTTTGGGGTCCCCACCGTGGGAGAAAAAGCACAGGAGCATCAGCATGGGCTGGGGCACAGCACTGATTTTGTATCCAGTGCTTGGAGAGGGGATGAGCATGATTGCCTTCCTTTGTTACTTCTAATCATTTCTGCTTTACAGCCTGCTTGACAAATCCTCAGGTATGCTTTCAGTGAATCCTCACCTTTATTAGTTTGTTACGGGAAACATGCTAATCCAGCATGTTCTTGCCTAGTGCTGAGCTACTTGGATGTGTGTTCAAAATATTTGCTTGTTCTCCCTGTGGATGTCTGTGACTTTTGCTGGATGTGGCACATGGCATATCCCAGCAGTAGATAGATGGAAGGAGAGGGCTGGTTTCCACCAACCTTGGGGAGCTCCGTGGAGTCTCCACATCTCATTCCATCACCTCCCGTCTCCATCCTCTACCTCATCCCTTCCCCACCCAGAAGTGGGTCCGAGCTCTGCTGCAGTAATTATAGCTCCATCCCCTCATTGTGGGTTAGTGCGCCTTGCATCCCTGCTGAGTAAGATGAGAAGCTCTCGAGAGCCCCTCGGAGGTGTGAGAGGGCCGGGATGGTCCAGCAGCGGTGATGATGGGATCAGCTGTTCTGTGTCCAGAGCTGCTGTTGGTGATCCCATGGAACTCAGGTGAGAACTGCACTTCTGTGAGCTGAGCTGAGCCTGCAGGACCGTGTCTGCTGCACCTGGCTGAGCTGAGGGAGGGCTGGTGGTAGATTGGAGTTTCTGCAGTGCATTTGAAGAGAATCTGGAAGATGCACTGAGACACGTGTTGCTTTGCAGCAGTGTGGTGGTGGGAAGGCAGAGGTTTCCTCCAGGCCACCCTCTGCCTCTGGTGACTCGGAGCAGGGACTGTCGTCCTGTGTTTCAGGGTTCAGTGTTAAAGCAGTGATTCAAAGTGCATTGCAGAGCCTGGCTGCTGCCCATTCAGATTGCTCGCAGCCTTACTTCCACTTGGGTGGGTTTGTGCACAGAGGAGACCTGTGTGCCTGCACCGTGCTGACTAAGGGAGCACGCATCCCTGCGCCCCAGCTTCGGTGTGAGCTTCAGCTGCACTCCTTTGGTGGTCACATGGGGTAGGTTTAGGATTTGGGATTTAGGACTTGGGACGGGGAAGCTCCTGCTTGCAGAACAGCAGATGTGGGACTGCTGCTGTCGCTCATGCCTCCTGTGCTCCCCATTAGTAGGTGTCTAGAAATAAAAGTTGGGCTATTTGCATTATCGAAATAATTGTGGAAGCATTATCTGCCTAAGACAATTAATTCCAGATGCTTTATTGTTAGTAGCATGGCTGAAGTTACATGAAGAAGCAGCATTTTTTGTCTTCAGCAAACATATGTATGAGCCTCCCTGCCTTCACTGATAGCAGCCCTGAGCTGTGTTACTTTGCTTCCCCCCCAGACTCTGCCATGCTCTGGTCAAGCAGAAAAACATCTGTACTCTGTTGGTGGAATCAGAGCTGAGACCTGAATAATTCATCTGTTGAGCTGAGTCTCGGGGAGATTTGGCTTGGAATATAACTGTGAGAGAGACAGGAACATCAGCGCTGTAGTCTTCATTTTGTCTGCTGGGTATCGGGCTTTTATATGGTGATAAACCGCTCCAGAGCGAAACTGGAAGAGCTGTCTGGGCTTAACAAGATGGCTGTTTGGTTCCCCTGCTTGCTTGTTTTTCTCTTTTTAATACATCAAAGAGGAGTGAATTGCTTTCTCCTTAGAGAACTGCATCACACCAGAGGGCTGGAGGGACCTACTCTGCTCACAGGCTGCTGCCAGAGGAGATTTGAGATGCAGAGGACAAAAGGGAGCGTTTTCCTGATGGTCCCTGTTAACCGTGGCATGGAGATTCCAGGACAAGTTACAGAGCCTGTGTGCAGTGTCTGCACCCTAAGGGCCACCCAACCACCTCCCTGCTGTTTGTAACAAAACAGGGCTCTCAGAAGGGGATTTGCAAACCTGAGCAGCCCGACCGTGGCCAGAGCCACAGTGCCTAAACAAGGATTTTTGCAGCCAGGACATGTGCTGTGCCAGCAGCTGCAAGAGGAGCTGTGCAGGGTGCACCCACAGAGCTGCGTGGTGGCAATCGCTGTAAACTTGTAAATGCTTTCAGAGCCTGTAATGCTTATTTATTATAGCAACCTCTGCTTGGGGAGCGCTGGGAAAAACCTGGGCTGGTCCCTGCCTGGCTGGGGACACCGAGGTGCCTGGCTGGCCCCCAGCAGGATGGGATGCAGGATGTGATACCATGATGCAGGACGGGATGCAGGACACGATGCGCATCCCGCAGCCAGCCGGGCATTACGTCACCTGCAGCCTCGCTCACTGGCTGCTGTACTGGAGGGCAGGCCAATGCTGCAGGCAGTGTTAACCCTTCCTGAGCAGTCTGGGCAGCACAAAGGGACTGTGGCTGTGCTGAGAGATAGTTACTGGTGTTTGTGCAGTCATGAAGGGGGGGGCTTCTGGGCACAGAGCTGCTGTTCCAGGAGCTTGGTGCATCCACCCAGGGCTAAATCCAACTGCTTTGTTCCCCTGAAACAGCAGCAAGGAGCCAGGCAGGAGCTTCAGTGCTGAGCCATGCATGTAACCGTGCCCAGGTGTTTGTAATGAGTGCTTTGCTGAAGGTTTGGGTTATACCAAGCAAGAGGGAGGCAGAAAGGAAAAATACCGCAGTCTTCAGTTGCAGTGCAGATTTCGGTCAGCTGGGGACCGCAGGGATGGAATTGAAGGTACAAAGCCGTGCAGCCCAGCAGCAGCAGTGACAAACGGTGCAGTTACAGGGAGTTGCTCACTGCCATGTAGATGTACCAGGCAGGTCTGTGTGGAAAGGATTTTCTTGCTAGAAATGTGCTTGGTAAGGTGCTGGCAGCAGGCTGGCCTCACAGCAGAGGGAAGCACGGCCGAGGGTTTGCATTCCCCACCTTTGCCCCCCTGAGCTGATCCTGATTCTCTCTGTTACGTGTTTGCAAGGACAGCTGCCAAATCTTGAGTCCTCTGGTGTGGGAGCTGGGTGGGAACACTTCCCACACTGTGCTGCTACGGGGGCAGCATCCTCAGCCACCTGCTGGGACCTGCACCCACATCCCAGAGATGTTCCTCCAGCTGCCTCCCCTCCACCTGTGTGCTGCTTTCAACATCAGGCCAGGTCATGTAGAGCCTGACTGCTGTCATATCTCCTCGGATTTCCCTTCTTTTTTTTTAAAGCACTGAGCTTTCAGACTATCATTTTTTGGCTTATGGTGTTACAGACTTTCATAGGAGCCATAGAGGTGGCATAACAACCATTAATAAATCAGGGCTTGGGCACATGGAGGGTCACAGAGTGCTGTTTGTGGTGCAGCCCCCAGCCCTGTCACCCATTCACCATTGTGCTCCTTTTCTCACACCTGCTCCGCTATTCGGAAGCAACAGTGCTTATACAATCCATGAGCTTAAGTTGGTAAGAAGCTTGGGCGTCTGGTCTGACTGCCTTCTGGATACTATTTTAATAAACAGAAAATGAAAATCATCCCTTTAAATTGTAGAATGCCTTTTTAAAGTTGGAGTGTGCTGCAGGAGAATTCCCCCGCGAGCAGAGCTGGCAGCACAGCAGGATCAGCATCCTCTGAAGGTTGCTGGCAGAATTATCTTTCCACTGACTTTCCTAAGCTGATTTATTTATGGACACTGGACAGGACTAATTTAGACTGGAATGTAGGTAGTGAGAAGATGAGTGGCTGAAGCCTTCATTGTCATAAGGCAAAGTATTTTCGGAAGGGAAGTGCTGTGTGGGGTTATTTATTATTTCTATCTGGTGTATTAAAAGGGAGAATATAGGGGAAAAAAAAGCCTTCTCCCTTCAGCCAAACTGAAGCATTCCGTTTGCAGAGATGATTAACCATGGGAATTGGCTGAGTGTGTTTTATTACCACATAATCTTCTCCCAGGATAGATGTGATCCTCGAGAGTGTTGGGGTCCACTTACTTCTTTCCCTCAAGTGCCCTTGAGACCCACTTGCAGACTAATGGCCTCAGGTTTGTTGTGCTTTTCTGGCTGATCCCAATTTTCAGCCCTTCGTTTAAATAAGCTCTTGATTGATACAAATACTTTTAAATGCTACCTTGCTAAATCAAGGCATAAACTCCTGCTTGCTTTCATTTTTGTTTCCTGCTTTGCTGTCATGCACCTCCTGCCCATCTTCCCATTTTGGTGCACTCTGCAGCTCTGGCTATGATTCATGGGGCCCCGTGGTACTTCCCATCTCCAGCCCGGGGTCACGCTCCTTGTCTCTTCTCTCAGCATCCTCTGCACATCACAGAGCCTCTGCACCTCTTGCTGTGTCCGTGTGCTCCATGAAAAATCTTACTCTGCTGGGTGCCTCAGTAAGGGCAGTGAGGTGCTGGCACGGGTTGCCCAGAGAGGTGGAGGGACCTGGTTGAGCTGTGGGTGTCCCTGTTCATTGCAGGGGAGCGTGAGACAAGGTAACCTTTAAGAGCCCCTTCCAAACCAAGTGATTCTGTGACTCTGAGTAACAAGAAGCTCTTTGCCATGTATATTAGTGTATCAGGAGGGAATGTGCTGCTTCTTAGGAGTGCTGTTTCAGCTGCTGAAACCGTATGTAAGAGATGTTCCGTATCAGTGCTCACTCCTATGGGACCAATGAGTGATGGATGCAGCCTTTGACTACAAGCTACCCAGGACCTGTTCTTCAGGTCTGGGAGGTGCTTGGCACTGCTGCTCCAGGTATGTTTCAGATGCTGCTGCTGAGCAAGCGTGTGGGGCACCGTTAGGTTTTTGTGTTTTCATTAACTTGGTCTTGAAGCAAAGAGCAGCCCTGTGAGTTGCATTGCGCAGTGAGCAGAAGACCCTTTTCACTTTGCAGTGTGGGGAGCAGCCACACTCCAGGCATACTCAGCAGCAGTGCTGTTAGCATCAATCCCCACATGAAGCTTTGTGATTGCATCACTGAGCTCTTTGCAAAGCCAGGCAACGCACCTCGAGTACCTGCTGCAGGGCTGTGCCACAGGCTGCTTGTGTAACGGGGATTAAGGAGGTCAGGAGGCACAGCTCTGAAGGAGTGCCCAGTGCTCCTGGGTGTCTTTTCTCCACTGCTCAGAGCTTTTGACTCCAAGCCTCTGTGCTGAGCCTGCTGCTGCTCAGCCCAGGGCCTGGTGCTCTGCAAACCGCCCTGATCATGGCTCATGGGACAGAGAGTATCAGTTCTGCTGGGAGCACGCGGCTCCAGGGTATTTAATGGGGCTGGGAGCTCCTTGGAGGAGAGTCCTGAAGCTCGTTGGGAACACACATAGTTTCAGTGTTATTACCGCTGTCTGCATTAAATACATTAAATACAGACTTTGCTGAATCCCCAAGCCCTGTCCTAGATTACAGCGAGCTCATTTTAAAGTCTGGAGCCTCACAGAACTGTGCTTTCATGGCTTTACTTTCCAATCCTCAGCTGAGATTTGGAGGAGCTGCCTTCAGAGTGTTGAGGAGCATCGTTATTTTCAATCCACTGATGGGGAAAGGAAAGCAGAAGAGGCTGGGTGCTTTGCTGAGGATCTCAGCAAGTCGTGTAAAGTTGCAGAACCTGATGCTGGTGGTGCAGGAGCCCCAGGCCCTGCACAGCCATTGCTCCAGGCAGAGCAGCAGCTGGGAAGGGACGGCGGTGCTGTTCACTGTGTTTCTTTGCAGCATTTCTCTGTGTTGACGTCTGGCTGTCAGGTGATATTTTGGGGCAGAAACGTGAGCTGTGCAAATACTGCAGCAAGCTCCAGCTCCCAGCTTTGCGGAGATCTGTCATCTGGCACCGCAGGCTGCTTCTTATTTCCAGCTCGTCCTCTGCTTGCATGTCATTACGCGTGACACTGTTGACGTGTGCATGGCAAGTGTCATCCATGTTGCTGCTGACTTGCCAAGAAGCGCAGGCGAAGTGACAGCGAGTGCTGGGCAGGAAGCCTGCAGTCGGTGCTGCTGCAGTGTGCTTGCTCCGAGCAGCATGGGATGTGGGACATGGAATGTGGGACATGGGATGTGGGACATCTCCATGAGCAGGCATGGGGCTGCAGGCATCGTAAACCAGGGCAGAAACAGGAGCTGGAGGCCTGCACAGAGCAATCAGGGCTGCCCTTGAGCATCTCACCCCCGCAGCCCAGCACTCATTTCATTGTGCTCCAGTCAGTGAGCAGTAATGGGAAAACTATTGCCAGGAGGAAAGCTGCTCATCATGGATATGATTTGGAAGGGCAGAGGGAAATGACCTTTCAGGGTACTTCTCCCTTGGCTGGCTGAGTTGTGCTCTCAGTGCTGTGTTGTGCAGATGCTGTTGGTGCTGTATGAGCACCAGGGCTGGCTCTCTGGGCAGGCAGCTGGTTGACATTGGCGTTTCCAGCCCAGCCCCAGCTGTCTGCATGCTGCTGAGGAGGGGGCAGAGAGCAAACCCCCAGCTCAGAGGGACGGGCATGCTGGCTCACTTGGCACTGGAGGACACACGTGGGAGGCTGCTGGCAGTAGGCATGCAGCAGTGCTCGTGAGGCAGAGAAGGAGCAAGGATCCCTGCAAAGTGTAAAAGTGGCTTAATTTCTCACAGCATGAAGGGAAATCATGTAACTCCTGCAAAGTGAGAGGGTTCCTGCAGAGACCCCGACACAAAGCCTCCCGGCCGCTGATCCTGGCTGTGATCCGCAGGGCTGTGCTGAGCATGGGGGAGTGGGAGAGGTTGGTTCTCATTGAAAAGCATCCAAGGGGCTTTAGGAGGAGTGGGGCATGATGTTAAAGCCTGAATGTGGCAGTGGTGCCAGTGTTATTTCTGTAGTGATCAATGTGATGAGACTGATTGATAGAGGCTGAGGCATATGGAGGCGTGAGCTAGCAGAACAAGCTTCATTCCAGATCAGTAAAAGCCAATCCTCTGTATGAGCTGTGCTTATTTAAGTCTATATAGGGGCACTTTTTGTCTGTGTCTCCCATGGTCATCGCAGCTGGCATGGCTTTGTGTGGGCAGAGCAGGCAGGTGAAGTGCAAACTCCCTGCCCATGGGAACAGACTGTTTATCAAAGTCAAAAGTGGATATTTTTCTGGTTTTACATGTTGGTTTTTTTCCTCCTTGATGACATCAAAACTGTTCATGAAAAAATGAGCCTGAGCCGTTTGTTTTGGTGCTGTGTCCAGTTTACCCTGGCACGCAGCAACCCCTCCTCTTTCTGGTGTGATGGCAGCCGCACAGCTCCATTCCCGGCAGACAGAGCTGTTTTCTTGCTGGTTGAAGCAGCCTCAACCCTTCAGGTCCCCTCCTCTTTCCTCAGGAGCTAGCAATGAACGCTTTAAGTTACTCACTGCTGATTCCTTTCACCTTTTTAGCAGTGCTTCATCTCCCTCCTGCCTCAAGCCGTGCTCTCATTCCTAGAGTCAGACTATCAGTGCCATAAGTGCACCCTCATGGCCAGACACAGCCACTGGGCTCCCAGGGGGATGCTTTGTAACTGTCTCTCAAACTCTCATTCCTCTCTTCCAGAATCATACCCCAGCTGGAGAACCTGCCTTCCCCAGTGTCCCCCAGCAGCCTGCCGGGCTCTGAGATTTCAGAAGCCACGAGGACGTACCTGCAGGGCATGAGCCGTTACGACCTGGATGAGCTGGATGCCTGCTGGTTGGAGCTCGTGAACATGGAGCTGAAGGAGATGGGTGAGTCCTGCAGGGCTGGCCACTGAGCAGGCATTATGTTGTTTAAAGTTATCATCAACGCGTCTTGGTTGAATGCAAGTAACTGGGCTGGGAATTTGACCGTTGTGCTGTGCATGGTCTGTTGGCATGGGCTTTGGGTGTGTAGTCCTACCTGGGCTTGGAGGGATTTCCCAGTCCTTGTGGTGTGGTTGCTGCCATACAGGTAAGAATAACAAAGCAATAAAACATTCGCCTTTTGAGTGCAATGAAGGCTGTAATGTGCCTGCCCATTGCTCCCACTTCCAACAGTCTTCAAGGGTGAGACAAGCACATTATCAAGTGCTTGAACAGACCTGATGCACTGCTGAAGAGGACAGACCTGGTGTTGTGGAGCTTGTGTAACTGGCAGGTCGCAATCAGCATTGTCCTCATTAACTGGGCCTCTATTAGCAGCCTTATCTCCGTCACTACACACCTCAGTTTTGGTTCACTGCAGCTCAGGCTGAGCCTTCAGGCAGAGCAGAGCAATCGGTGCTCCCAAAAAAGACAAGTGGTGCTTCTGTGGGTCCCCCTCCCACCGAAACTGGGTGGCTGTCAGGGGCATCTCTGGGCTCCAGGATGGGGCTCTGTATCTATTTCAGTTCCCCTCGCACACACTCCTTTAGTCTCTAGGAAGGCAGTGGGCAGAGAACTGCCTTGTCCAGCTCGGTTGGGTTAAACTTGGCTCGCTTTATTTCTTCAAAGTATTTGGTTACAAACACAATGCCTGAAATGGTTTTCAGATGTGGGGCTCCCTGGCTGATGGATCACTTGAAGGCTGAGCCGGGGCCGGTGCCGCGGAAGCGGGTTGCTGATGCTCCAGCAGAGCCAGATGTGTGCTGGCTGCATCCTTCCCATTTGTGCAATGTGGGGCTGATGAGTACCAACCCAGAGCAGCTCCTGTGCTGCACCTGGCTCTGTGCAGGCTGCGTGCTGGGCTGGCACTGCGTGTGTATGGACACACAGCACCCAGACAGATGCACCTGGATCTGATGTCAGGATGCAGCCAGTGCGTTGCCAGTAATGCTCTCTGCAGTTCTGAGCTAGCTGCATTTTGTTCCTGCAGCTCTGTCATTCATCAGGCAATGAGATTTCACAAGAGCGGTCCTGTGGGGGTATCCATACAGAACTGGGACTGCAGTGTCTAGTGAGCCCTCTGTAATAACAACTATGGATGGTAGTAATGAGCCCAGGGGATTGCAGCAGCGGTAATGTGAAGAGACTCACTGCCCATCAGCCGATTCCTCAGTCCATTCCTGTTGCTAAAAGAGCTCTGTAATTACCGTGTGAGCCTGAAATATGCTGGCAGCTTGGGAAAACAGTGTTTGCTGTGTGAAATCTACTGCAAATGTGGCTGCAGCCCAAAGCTGTGTATGATTTCTCCCCATCCCCAGCCCTCCCACGTGCACATCAGGGCTGACTCTGGCGCAGTTCTTGCAGTGCCCCGAGCATGTGAGGCACAGGTCTGTGGCCTTCCAGGGCTCAGCCTCTGCTTCCTTCAGGGCAGGGGCCATCGGGTGCTCAGCCAGGTGGGAAATGGAGCTTTTGTGCCCTTCATCACCTCACGCAGAGGGCTGCAACGTGCTTAGGGTGGTCTGGAGGTGATCCGTAAATAGCGCTTTCTCCCGGAAGCCCTCGACATTAATGACATGCTGAGATTTCCAAACCAGCTTTGCTAATCTCTGAGATCATTGACATGACTTAACTGGAGAGCTGCAGCCTCTCCCCCAATTCAGAGAAGTCAGAAGTTATCTCCCAGCCTGAAGAGATATGCAGAAGTTGAAATTCCTCCTGGATGTTTAGCTGAGCTGCTGTCATTGGGCAGTTCATGGGCACAGTGTGTCATCCACAAAGTATTCAATGACAAAGAAGGAGCGTGATCTCTGACTGGCTCCTGAGCAGCGGTGGGGAGGAGAGCTGGAAAACACCTATTAGCTCATCCCAGTGCAGCGCTGATCACTGAGCACAGCACATGCCTTTTCCAGTCCTTTTTAGGTCACCTCTGAGATGGAATTTTATCACTGGGATCAGATAAACCTTCAGATAGCTGCAGCTATCTGCCGCTGCTGCTCCACTCTGAGCTAGGTGGGCAGCCTTTCTGAAAAGGGAAAGTCTTTTTTCTCATAAAATGGTTTTAAATACTTCTAAACCATCCCCACCAGTAATGTGGTTCAGTAGCTGGGACTGTACTTGATGGAAATGCACTGTTTAAAGGATTTCTGAGTGCTAGGGGTAAAATCAATATTTAAGCGAGCCTGAATGTTTTATTTGTTGCTGCTGCAATAGGAGACAGTGCAAGAAGTGGATCTTGAGGTTGTGTGAATGAAACCCTGAACCATTTTATGCACACGCTGCTGCTGGCAGCACAGGGCTGCCCTTTCCGGGTGAAACCATGCCATGAGCCTTTGTTTTTTTTCATTAGGATTTTATGCTATATGTTATGATCTCTGCTAAATACAAAGCTGTTGTGAGAGTGGGGCTAGAGAGACTTCAAAGACTGGGCTGAAAGATCCTTTTGCAGTGATCAGCACTTCATAAAAACATGTGGAAAATCCTAAAGAAATTGCTAAAAACGTTGCCGGAATCAATTTTGCTGAAAGCAGAATAGAAGTTTCTAAGTATTCCCTTGACTTAATCCATATGGTGTATGCTGCTCACATATGCCCACCACAGTTTCTATCTTGGGAGCTGGAGGTGTTCCTGTTATTTTATGGCAGGAACATGCAAAGGTCACATTTATTGCTTTTGAAGCTCCAGGGGGAATTCATCACTGCATACTTGAGATATGTCTGTGTACTAATTAGATCATGCCTCCCTCAGCGGAGGTGAAGTTGGTCAAGTAGATGTGCAATAAACCCGGGCAGGCAGAGGAACCGTGGGGAAGGCAAGCTCGCTTGAGCAGAAACTGCTGTTAAATGTACGATAGGAGAGCAGGGACGCCCTGCCCAGGGCTGTCCCATCAGGATGTGGGACCCGTTTTCCCCAAGGCGTTGTGTTGGATCCCTAGGGCAGGGCTGCAGGTTGGACATCTCCAATAACACCCCAGCACAGCTGTGCCCAGCTGGTGCCACCCGCCTGCAGGTGCCCATCACTGTGCTCCGTGCACAGCCACTCCAGTATCTGTCGTGTGACGTTGCTTTGGTATTTTTAAGATTTGGGATGCAGTTTCCTGCCGTGCTCTGGCTGTAGAGAAGTAACCCAATGCTATACTGGTGCAGCCAGACAGAGAATACTGCAGTGGAACTACTGCCATGATGGGACCGCTGTGATGGGGCTGCTGTGACTGGAGCATCAAGGGGCTGCCTATCCCCGGGAGGCATTTCCCAAGACCATCACACAGGAGGATGTGCACAGCCCTGTCCCTTTTGTAGTGGGTTCCATTTCCTTTACTCAGCAGCCCAGCTTTCCCCTTTCAAGTGTCTCCCCACATCCCACAAACAGGAGGGGCAGCTGATGTACAAAGGCTTCACCGAGCCCTCCACCACTCGTGTTGCCTTCACGTTCCTCAGCCCAATCAGTTTCTATGTCAAGCCGTTGTTCTGCTATTTCCATAAATTCATTGCAGTAATTGCAGCAGTTCCCAGCAATCCTCGGCATGCTGCTGCTGGGTGGAGTGAAGAGGCTTTAATCAGAGTGCTCCAGGACAGCTCTGTCAGTGCGCAGCATTAGAGGAGAGAGACAGCAGATTATGAAGTGGCTTCTAAAACATTTTGTCATCGTCTTAAATTTGAGCAATAATTGATGTCGGTGGGTGGCATAAAGGGTGATAATTGGTTCCTGTAAATCTCTTAAGTGCATTAGCAGGCTGTGTTTGTGACAAAATATCTCCAAGTTTCACTGCCTGTGTTCAGCTCATGCAGGCTGCGTGGTGCCGTGCGCTTCAGCGGTCCCACTCCACGTTTTTGGGTCTGTTTGTAAATAAGGTCGATACGAGGTGAATGAGGAACGGGCCCATCTTCCAAACACAGTGTGGGCTGAGGGAGGCTGTTGGGCTGCAGATGTGCAGGGCAGGAAGGCGCAGCGGGGCTGCAGATGGTTCACCAGCAGCAGCTGTAGGGCTGGGGAGCACTGAGGAGTGCACGCTGGGTTGTGCATCGCCGCCTGACCTTGTGGGGTTCCCTGGGACACAGCCCTGGGGCTGAGCAGGAGCTGCATCCTTTTACCCCTTCTGTTTCAAAGGCATCATCTCACAAGTGTTTTTTTTGTTTTGTTTCTTGAAAACGGAGCAGTAGTTTTGTTTACTCAGTTTTTATGCTGAAAAAGAGACTCTGAGGTTTATGGCTTGTGGATCGACTAATGGCCCAGCCTGCAGCCCTGATGAGTCTTTGTTCGTGAGCTGTTTCATCTCCAGGTACACTACACAGGCTAAAAGGATTTATTGTTTCGGCAAATTGATTTCAGCGGAGTGCAGTTTAGTCAGAAATAGGTCTCTGTTCTGTGAGAGGTGGCTCTCCAGCTATTTTTCCTCCCTGTGCAGTGAATAGGCTCAAACCAGGATAAGGAGTAGCTGAGAATTCATTTAGCAGAATATTGCTCCTTCATGCCACATAAATTATGGTGTTGCAGAAATAATGATAGTGGAGGCTGGGAGCATGCAAAGGAAGTGTTGGGATGCTCAGGGTGGCTGCCCACGAACACCCAGCTCTGGGGCAGGAATGGGGGTGGCTTTGTCCCAGTGGGGATCCCATGGTGGTTGCATTGGTACTGGTGTTGCCTGCGGGTGTGGGAGCTCCTCCTGGGGCTGATGCTGAGTCCCCAGAAACGTGGGAGGCAGCGGGAGCCAGAAGGGAGCATCGCTTTCTAGGGAAAAGGATAGGAAAGCCTAATTTCTGAGTATGTGGGACAGTGAGCAAATTCTCATTTCAGTGCCTCATGCCCTATAGAGCCTCAGAGCCACATCTTCATATGAAGGGCCTTCCAGGAGCTTCATCTCCTGCTGTAAACCCACCTGAGCTTCATCTCCTGCTGCCACCTGAGCTGGGAGCATTTCAGTGGGGTGTTCTATCCATCTGAGCCACTCATGGCTGGGAGTGAGGGGAGCCAGGAAGACCCGCAGGTTTGGTGAGGTTCACAGCTGAAATGATTGTTGATTCTATGAAATATGTTGGACCACAGTGATGAGCATGAGCATGCTGCAAGTCCATAGTCTTGGCTACAGTTCAAGGCATGGTTGCGAGCTGAGGTTTATTCCTTGCACTTGTTCACCTGGAGGCACCCAGTGTACATCCGAGTGGATCCAAGTCTGGTTCTTGGCACTTCGTGCCCTGGAGCAGGTAACAGTATTATTGCATACTGCACAGGGAGTGTTTTGGTGGAGTGTTGGTTTTTTTTTGGTTTTGCTTTTTGATGGGCCGTGATCAATACAGACGGTGTTTTCTCAGCCAAAAAAATGACAATTTTATGAATGGAGTTTAATAGCGGTGGCTTTATATGATGCAGAAGGAGATAAATGGAGCGCAAATGGAAAAGGAACTTCACCCTCAGGCCCCATTGTTTAGTGTTTCATAAGCGATTAATCGCTTCATCCCCATCAAGTGCAATTGTCAATTCAATAAGCTCTGAGGTATTCTGAATGGCGCTTGGCAAACGGGTTCCTAATGTAATTACATCTAAACGGAGTGTGAGAGTGCGTGTGTGCAGGAGGGAGGGAGAGAGCTGTGTTTTTTGGCGTGACGACGTAACGAATACGTTGATGTAAGCTGGTGAGGAAGGCCCTTCTGTTGCAGGCGATGACTTCTTGTGGCACTGGGATGCAGCCTTTCCGCTCAGTGGAATGGGAGCTGAGCAGGGGCATGGTGGACACCAACCTCCTTCTCTTGTTTTCTAGTGATACTTGAAACATGGGAAGGAATGGGATTTAGAATAGTAAATGTGATATCTGTGTGTGATACATGCTGTCCAGATTGCTGTGGGTGCCCCATCCCTGGAGGTACCCAATGCAGTGGATGGGATACTGGGCAGCCTGAGCTGGTGGGGGGCAGCAGCCCATGGCAGGGTCCCTAGGTGGTCTTTTAGATCCCTTCCAAACCATTCTACGATTCTATGGAAATGACAGCTTGTGTTTCTTCCTACAGCAAAGGCGTTCGGGTGGTGTGTTTATGAGGGCCACTGTTGAGGGAAAAAGTGTGCTGGGCTGGGGGTTCTCAGGCCCCACAAAGCCCTTTGGTGGGGCTCGTGGCTCCCAGATCCGGCTCAACAGAACAGGCCCAACCGGCTGTGTGTTGCAGCAGGGCTGCTGAGCACTTGGCAGGGAGCGATGGGGAGCAGCTCTGTCTGCGGCGATGGGATCCCTGCCTCCACTCAGATGTGTGCAGTGCCAGGCTGGGTGTTTGCAGAGACTTGTCAAGCCAGGGGAAACCGTGCCAAGGCGAAACATTGGGGAAGATCTTGAAAAGGCAGACAATGGTGCGTTTGCTTGCTGGTCTTGCCTGCGGGTCTCCTTTGCCCCTTGACTCAGATTTTTTGGCAGATTGGTGGGAGAAAGGAGCAGCTCAGCAGCCTTGTCCCGCTGCAGAGCTTGTCCCAGCGTATGGACTGAACTCTGCAGCCCAGCAGAAGCCCAGCAAGGTGAATATTTCCTTGAACTCTCCATGAATAACCTCACATCAGTACTTCCTCAGTCCCTTTTCTCCTCTGTTTATAAAGGAGACATTGTCTCCTGTTGCCTTTTAGTAAGAAAGATCCACGTGTCCACTGCTGGTTTCCATTAAAGGTACTGGTATGGCGGGGATAACAGGCAGCACAACCAGTCTGAGCTCCCACCCCAGGTCTGATCCTGTGCCCGTGGACCCAGCCAGTTAAAAACACTTGTTTGTTCTCAATAACAACCTTTGGCTTCCGTTTTACAGTTCCATTTAATTGGCCTTAAAAGGGTCAATTTTCACAGTCTTAGCAATTAAAGCATTGACTTTGTGTTGCCAAAGCTTGTCTGAGCCCTCACTGCAGAAAGCATCTTCGCAGAACTTGTCTTCTTGAACGTTTAAGCTGTCAGACCTAATTATCCGCATTGGTTCAGCTGAATGGATTTCTCTCCTCTCAGCCAGCAGCAATATTTTGTTACTGTCTATGAAACATGAACTGTATCCCGAGTTAGAAGCAGCCGTTTCCTGAATCGCAGACCTTCCCACCGCGGTGGATTTCAAGCTTTTGATTCGAGCTGAAGTCTCAAGTGCCCCCCGCCTTGTGTGATGCTGCGGGCGCTCACAGGGCGCCATGTCCCCATCTCTGCTTTGTGCCTTGCAGAAAAGCCCGAGCTGGATGAGATCACCTTGGAGAGAGTGCTGGAGGAGCTGGAGACGATGTGCTACGAGAACATGAACATCGCCATTGAAACAGAGGAGGGTCTGGGCATCGAGTACGACGAGGACGTGGTGTGTGACGTCTGCCGCTCGCCAGAGGGGGAGGATGGCAACGAGATGGTGTTCTGTGACAAGTGCAACGTCTGCGTGCACCAGGTGAGCAGCAGCCCGAGAGCTGCTTCCCTGAGTGTGCTGCCTCCCGCTCCTCTTTCCTTCAGCCCTGTGATCTTTTATTCCTCCTCTTCCATGAATGTGCTCGTTGTTCCTGGTCCTTGCCAAGCTGTGGGATCCTTAGCACTTAGGGACAAGCAGCATGGCTGCTGGCTTCCCTTCAGTCTGCAGGTTTTGTTGGACCTTCCTTGGTGGTGGACCTTCCAGCTCCACCAGCTTTGTCACACATCACAGAGCTTCTGTCCCAGCTTCCCTGCTCTGTGAATGTATGACTTCATTTTATTTCACCGCCTGGAGGAAAGCATTTTATGTTTTCAGAATTGAGTGTAAAGGCTGCAAGCCTTTGCTGGCAGGAAGAAGGAAGAGCAGCAGTATCTGTGGGCTCCTGTGCACACATGCTGGGAGCAGGACAGTGCTCAGCTGTGTGCTGCTGCTGAGCATCCATCCCTGCTGTGGGGGCTCCAGGGACGCTTTGCTGGGTGGGCTCCAATGGGAAGTGCAGGAGTGGGGCCCTTAGATGTCAGCATCCAAAGCAGAGCCCCTTTTTACTCTCCTTTCTGAGAAGGGTGTTTTGTTGGTTTTTTTTTTCTCTCCATTTTCTCATCTTTTGGGCAGCTTTTCCATCAGCATTTCCTGGAGGTGGGAGAGTGCTGGAGATATGTATAGTTGAGAGAGGTGGGTGTTTTGAATGGTTTCCATCAGTGAATCAGATTCCACAAAATACCAGGATGATTTGGGGATGGTTTGGAGTTGGTTTCTTTTTTTTTTTTTTCGGGTTATTTTTTTTGGTGTTTCTTTTTTAGTGAACTCAAGTGGAAATTTCTGGCTGTGGGCTGACGTGTGCCCATTGTGCAGCAGTGTGGGGGCCGGGCTCCATCAGGACAGACGGACGGGCCCAGCAGCAGCCTCCGTGCTGGGAGCAGCATGATGCTGCAGAAGGAGATGCTGCGGGTTGGATTTAAAGGCTGTTGAAAGAAATGGCTGATTTTATCTTATTTTTGGGGCACATACTCGGGTCTGAACCCCAGCACCCACTTGGAAGGTTTTAGAGATCCCATCTCTTTCCCCATTCACATAGCAACAAAGCCCAGAGCCTCCAAGCAGAGGAGGAGCCGTGGTCAGATATGCATGCTGGGGTTGTTTGTTTGGTTTTGCCTAATACCAAATCAGGTGCTTTATAAAAATCTCTTACAGAAATGATCTGTCTGTCCCATTTGCAGGTGCTTTGAAACACCTTTAAGTCTCTGTGAACCATGTAGACCTGCAGCAGTCATATTACCTCCTTTATTTTCCCAATAGTATGTTCAAAAAGTGACTTTTTCTCCATGGAAGTTACTACTGTCAGTCCATTTATGGCTTGGAGCAACTTAAAATTGTGCTACAAAGTCTCTCCCTGGCTGTGAGGGCTGAGCATCCCCTTTTCCCATGCTAGTGTACCATACTCATGTAATTACTTGTTATTAATCATCTCTCCTAACGTAATGGCACAGGCACGAGCTTCTCCACTGCTCTCAGAAACCCTCAGTGCTGTGAGACTTCCTGCAGCCTCATGTCAGTGGCCAAGGCAGCTGCCTGCTACTCTTTAAAACTCCTTAAGTACAAGTCATAGGGACCTGCTGGTTAAAGACTGTCCAGTTTTAGTGGTATGTAACTTACAATCATAAGTTACTGCTGAAGTGGAAAGTATTTTATCATTATCATTATGTGATACAGCTTATCATTTGGCTCTTCCCCAAGTACGGAAGAGAAATATTTATTGAGCCCCTTGGCTTGTCTGTGCCGTGTGTTATCGCAGCAGGTCTGCTGGCTCTGCAGGCAGCAGAGTCCTTTTGTTCTCTTCTGCTTCCCACTGCCTTGGCCACAGATATGTCCTCGAGTCCTTTGGGTTTATCACTCTTCCTGATTGGGGCTCCTCCCTTCTGATTTATATTCATTACTGTCAGTTTCCCCTTTTTACTTTTACGCAGTTATTTTCACTTCCCCCTTTGGTCTGTGCTGGGTGTTTAACCAGTGTGGCCATTTTTCCCAATTGTAGGGTTGTGGCTTCACAGCCCTTATCTACCCTCGAGGTAGATTCACCACCCCATGCTTCGTGGGATGGGTCAGCTCAAGGTGTGTTTGTGCTCCTCTCATGCTGGTTTTACATTCTCATTGCCCATCCTTTGCACACAGAGAGCTGCTGATGCAAACCCCATGTCTCTGGGTCACTGGACCAGGTCACACCCAAGCTGGCAGTTCTGTGAGCCACTGTGATTTTGGAGTTGTTCAGAAGTGCATGTGTAATAAGTGGGCAGATGTCCGTATCGAGGAGCTGCTCTCACTGCTTTTGCTCCCATTTGCAGGATATAAAGCACATTTGTACACTCAGCTTTTAGTTAAAACCAGGACATATTGATACAGCATGAGTATCCATGTGAAAATAAGGAACGTGACAAGGAAGGAAGAACTTAAACTGGCTGCTTTAATTGCAGTTTTGTGTCTGCTGTTCTTTACCAGGACACCCAGATGCTGTGGCGATAAGTGTGCCATGCTGCAGGAGGATGCTCACTGCAGGATGGCCAGGTTAACCAACCTTCCTCCTGTCTCACAGGCATGCTATGGCATCCTGAAGGTCCCCATTGGCAGCTGGCTGTGCCGGACCTGTGCCCTCGGCGTCCAGCCCAAGTGTTTGCTGTGCCCGAAGAGAGGGGGAGCACTGAAGCCCACTCGGAGCGGGACAAAATGGGTCCACGTTAGCTGTGCCTTATGGATACCTGAAGTAAGTAAGATGCTTTCCAACCTTCTCTTGAAATATGGCACAGACATGATTTCCAGGTGTAGCGAAAATGCAAAGTCACAGCTTGAAGCAGTGATGGAGCACCTGCTGGGAAGGCAGGGCCAACCCAGGGGAGCTCAGGTGCGTGCAATGCAGCTGAGTGACTGGAAGGGCTGGAGCCAGGATCCACCCCTTCCCAGACCTCATTTAAAGGTTGGCAGTGGAGGCAAGGGGATCCTTGCCTGCGTGAGGCCTTCCAAAGTAAGCAGATTTTCATCCTTCATTCCTGTATCCATGGCTGCTGCGTTTGGGCTTGCCATCATTTGCTGCAGCCCAGAACTTTGCTACTCCACTATTGTTGCTGTACTTTCCATCATGTTATAGCATTACCCCAGGTCTGAGCTTAGATATCCATCAACAGCAATTCCAGTTGGGCTCATTGAGCCCTGCTGAGGTTGGAGCTGCAGTGCCCATCAGGCACCAAGCTGAGTGTTTAATTAGCAGCCAAGCAGCTCTCCCCATTAAGGAGGACACTGGAGGGTGCAAGCTGCTGCCCTGCTCATGGGAAACACCCGTGCTCCCCAAGGAGGGGTGAAGTGTCATATTGTCCTCCCTTGATGTGAAGTGCAAAGAGGAGTGCCAGAAAGACAAGGACATACCAGCATTCAGAACAATAAGGGCAAACACTAGCTCAAATTGGCAGGCAGGTGGATGCAAAAGAAAGTCCAGAGCATCGTCTATAGTTGTTTCTGGTTTTTGTGTTGGGTTTTTTACCCAAGTTACGAGTGACTTGAAAAATAAGAAACAAAATATCTACCCCTCATTCTGACTGCTTCAAATATCCCTGTAGGAGATTTGGGATAGTAACAGGTATTGACAATGTCTTCTATTTTGTGACCAGGTTAGCATTGGATGTCCTGAAAAAATGGAACCCATTACAAAGATCTCACATATCCCAGCAAGCAGATGGGCTTTGTCCTGCAGCCTCTGCAAGGAGTGCACTGGGACCTGCATTCAGGTACGTGAATCAGCAGCAAGGAAACTCAGACCCCATGGTCGTGCCTGTAGTAGCCACAAGAGATTCTCGATTCTTGAGTTGGTGGACGAGATCCAGGCTGGGTTCATTCCTGGCCTGAGTCCCAAGATCACACCTAAAAAGGAGAGTGAGCACCAATCAGACATCATCAGCTGTTGTTGTTTGCAGTCTTTTAATGTATTGAGTGCTAGGAACCTAGATGAACTTTCTTTTGGGTAATGCAGTGATGTTGCTGTGGTGACACTAATTATCAGGACTGCAGATGACCTTAGTTGGAGATCAGGAACCCCCAGCGGAAGGGCTTGGCGTGGCTGCCAGGAAGTCCATTTCTCATGGGATTTGAAGTCTGAGCATTTCACAAGCTGTAGGGTTGGATGTGAAGCCTTTCTCGAGGGGGACAGCAGGAAGCCTCAGGATCAGGCAGCTCCCCCTTCCCCCCCCCCTGGCGTCCCCCCCCCCAAAGCCTGCTGGCTTGCAAAATAGAGTATTTACTGCGTATTACATTCCCAGATGTTCTCCTGTTTTGCTGCACCTAAGCTGAGCACCGCAGACATCCGATTTCCTGCTCTTCCCACAGCAGCAGCATGCTGACGAGGGTGGTGAGGTGTTCAGCTAAAAGCAGAAGCTCAGGACTCTCTTCTTACAGAAGTGGGACAGAGCTTCAGGGCTATGCTCCCAGTGCAGAAGCTTTGCTGGGTCACTTGCATCAAGCTTCACCCTGGCGGTCCCCGGGGATGGGCTGGGATCTGCAGCTGTATGGTGCCGGTGCTCATGCTTTCCTTGGCAGACCAGATGTGGAAGCAGTCTTGGCATGCAGTAGGGACATGGAATAGCCATTAAGCATTGAAAAATAGGGAGAAAGGTTTGGATGCATCCCAATCCCAGCTAATCAGCTCCTGTACAGCACTGGGAGCTGCGCCGCGGAGGTGGATGCGTGCGACAGTGAGTACTGGAGAGCAGAGCAGCTGGCTGGTGGCAGGAGGGTGACGGAACAGGGCTGAGGGCTGCGCTGCGTTGGTGTGACTGCCTCAGGTTTAATACTCTAAAGGGAGCTATTTAAAAGCAATCCCCTTGGCTTGAAATGAAACCTCACAATACTTCTTTAAATCTCTAGTGTTGACTCACTTCTTTCTTTTTTCTTTTTTCTTTTTTTTGATGGTTCTGGGTGGATCTGCTTATTCACCCTGCCAGATGGAGATACTGTGTCATAGCGGCAACTGCTTTCAAAGAACGGAAGGGCAGGGAGAGGAGGCAAACAGGCTTGGCAGCATCAAAGAAAATTCAGCTCCTCCGGGGCTTCATCCTCTCAGCACCGGCATTACGTGTTAGCAGTGCAGTCCCTGGGACTGCATGGATTTGCATTAAATGTCACTTGAAATGGAACAGGAGCTTTACTGTCCGATGTGACTTCATGAGGCTGTCACTGGAGTGTCTGCTGATGCTACCTGAATGCTTTCAGGGTGATTTTGTTTCAAGGAAAAGGAGGAAAAAGAAGCAAGCAGCGCCTTTGTTTGAGGATTTGTGGAGTAAATCAGCAGGCTCACTCGTAGATAAATAAACATGTTCCATACGCATCAGAGGTGGAGAGATGTGTTTTGAGAGCTGATGTTTATGGAGCATATTTTTGATTAGTGCCTGTTTATACAGGTGTAATCTAACTACCTTTGTCAGCGTTTTAGGTTTATGACACAGCTCTGAAAGAAGAGGGTTGTTTGCTGTTAAAGCACTCAGCTTTCACTCCTGGCAGCAGGCGCTGATGCTCCAGGTGCCCGCAGGCTGCAGAAGGTCCTTGCTGCTTCCAGGACAGGTTTATCTGAGTGACTGGAACCAGGCTGAGCCAGGACAAGAGGCAATATCCCTGGAAGGGAGCTGGAAAGCAGGAGCCTGTCATCCCCAACAGGCATGTGGGTGCCTACAGACAGAACTGCAGCTTCAGGAATCTCCACTGTTGTCAGAGACCAATGTGAGGCATCTCTGTGTGTTGAGGTATTTCTTCCCATCTAGATTTGACCGCCAAAAGGGAAGCATACCTTCTGCCCTCTCCAACTCTGTGCCCTCTCCAACTCTCTGTGCCTCTGATGTTGCTGCTTGCACATCATTACTTCTCTTGTTTTTCTGGTAGAAAGCTGTAAACCTGCTGTAGTTGATCCAGTGCTCCCTTGTGCTGGATATAATAATACAGCCCTGAAAACACACTTTTCCCATCCCCTCTTAAGGGGAAGTCATGACTTTATGTGGTGGTTCTTGTGGTCAGACATCAGGATGTGCCAAGGAGCACTCAGTATCCAGCAGGAATTTTCTTGTTTGCATTGCTGAACTACAAGAGAAAGTGCCAGGAGCCAGGATGTGTGCAGCCCACGTCCTCGCACACTTGTGGACAGAGAAACCCAGTGCCCTCCTTGCTGGAAACAGCAACTGTCTCTTCTAAAAGAACTTGCTTTTCAGGACAGCCCGAAGAGATGCATCTCTGTTAGCTGGTGGCAGTCTTCTGCAATGGACATCATCTTTTGCTGATATCATGCAAAAACTTGAGAATTGTGAGCGGGGGAAGAGTGGTGTGGGTGCTCACCAACATCCTGAGCCCTAGCGTGAAGTGGGGCCCTGTCATCCTCCAAGGACACAGCAGGGCTGAAATTGCATGTTGTGTCTGAAAAGTGCCACCAGGAACCAACCCATCTGTGGTCACTAAAAATCACATGGCATTTCTTTGTGAGGATGCAGAAGTGTCGTATCTGATGGCTTGGCTGGGGTTCAGCACTGGTAATTGGTTTTTCCTTCCTAAATTTCCCTTGCAGTTTTGTTGGAGTAGCCACTTCCTTCCACTTCTGCCCTAGAACTGCAGCATAGCACCGCTGTAAGCTGTTAAACATCTGCTGGGTTTCATGGTTAGCAGTATTTGAATTTCATGGGCAGATAAAGTCATCCCTCTACTTCTTCCCACCAAGATTTGTTTGAGGACTAATTAACAGCCCGCATCGACCTCTGGGGCAGCCTTCACCATTTCAGAATTTTGTTTGGGAATGGATTTGCTTCTACCTGGTGCAGCAGATGTTCTGAAATCCTGGAGCTAAAGGAACTGTGGGACAAGGAGCACGATTGGATGCAGAGCGGGTCAGGGAGTGCCCACTCTGTACGCCCAGGCTGTTCCACGTGGCAGCACCCACACAGATGAGTCCGTCCCAGCACCACTGTGCTCACCAGGGCTGAGATGGATCGATGTGTGCCTACTTGTGGCTCAGACAAGGTCACTGAGAGCTCTGGCTGCGTATGATCCTTTGTTGCCCTGTCATTGGAGCAGCCTCATTGTTTTGTTTGCGTTTTGGGCGCAGTTTCTGACAACTGCTGCTTGCCATCTGCTGGAAGAGGAATCCAGGGTGTACGTCATTCCCTTTGCTTTATTCCTGAGGTGTGATCGCCCCTGCTGCTGGTGCCGTCCCAGTGAGCCCTGGATGTGCTGACAATGCCATCACGCTGCTGTGGGTTGTCCCCAGCACAGGCTGCTGTGTCCCTGTCTCTGTAGGTATTTATGTGCACTGCAACACAAAAGGATCTTCCCGATGATTTAATTTGAAGCACCCCCAGCTGTTACACCAAAATAGACACAACAGTATGTCCGTGGCTATATATCTCCGTGCAGTAAGATTACCATCTTGGCTACCAGACAAGAAAACTCAATCAAAGGAACTTACAGCTGGCAAAGGCTTCCAACCTTAATGTGCCATTAAAGTGAGGAAGAGGGACTCCATCAAATGACATTGCGTCTCCTCCTTGTAGTAAATCTCTCTCCGTGACTGCAGGAGCGAGCGTGTGCACTTTAAAAGCCAGCACATGATATATTAACTCCTCCAAAAGCTGGCAGCCACCTTCACAAGCAGTTCCGGGCTGAAATTAGGAATAAGAGGATGTATTTGAATAGAGTGAGTTGAGCTGTTTGTATTCCATGTCAATACCTGGAGATGTGAGTATGGATGGATGTGGCAAGTAGGTGGATGCCAAGTCCCAGCCCTGGTGGCAGCCATGTGCCACCACCTGCTCCACCAGCAGCATATCACTGCTGGGAGACTGCATATCACTGCCCAGCATCCACCCCTGGGCATACTAATGCTTGGCAATCCAACTTCTGGTCCTCAGATACTAGCAGCATTTCTTTTCTGTTCATTTTGAACATGAAAGTGCAGCACAGCAGAGCCCTGGTGGAACCCTACAGCATCCTGGTGGTTTGTGTTCCGTGTGCAGGAAGGTTCGTGGCCAGGCTGCTGCTGCACCCCGCTGCCCTGCCAGAGCAGTCCCTGCATAATGCTGAAATGCTGTGCTACAGTAATAGTTCACTTAAAATGCCTCATTATTGCAGTTTAAATGGTCATTAGCAGCTGGAGGAGACTGATTTCTTACGGGTTATGGTTGAAGCAATTACCTGACATTCTGAGCCATTAAAAAACAGTTAATGAACAGAGGGGGAGAATGTGCTGATGTGGAAATTGGTGATGTTCTGGTGGTGGGTTGCTTTTCGTCTGTAGGAAACCAGGTTTGGGGTTCATCTGTTTTGCTGTCTGTGAGATTCAAGTAACGGAAGTGTAAGGTAAGTTAGGGAAATGGTTAAAGCTTTCATCTGGTGCCCATCTGGTAAGTCTAGTCACTGAACCAATTCTCAAACCTTATTTTGTGAATATACAGAGCATATTTGCTCTGTATATGGCGAATTTCATTTTTCTTTCCTATTTTTTTTTTAAATGGAGCTAATTAAAGTCTGTATAGCTTCCAGAAGAGTAAGGGATCGTAATCTGGAGCATTGGCTGCTGCTTATGTACTCCGTTCGCTCCCAAACCTTAACACCTGTAGGCTGTCATTAACAATGGCATAGGAATGGAGTAGGGTAGGGAACAGGATGAAATAAAGATGGAAATTTCTCAGGATAAATCAGCTTTCAATCTCTGGGCATCCCGCTGGCCGTGTGTTGTTGATGTGTTGCCGGAAGAACTGTCAGAGTCTTGTATTTGTGGTAGGTGAAAGGCATCAGGGCTTGTCACAGAGAACACAAGCAGGTTAGGTGAGGAGGTGCCTGGTGAGCCCTGGGTTCCTTCTGATGGGGATTTTGGTGCCCACCCTCACTGGTGTGTAGGACTCGGGCAATGTAGCCTGAGCAATGCGTGTTACTGAGCATCCATGGCTTGGGGGCGGGTGCTGTCCCCCTGAGGGCATCACTCCTTTAGTGAAGCTGTGTCTTGTGGTCCCGTTGTGCCCTCACCACCAGCCCTGTCCTTCTCCCCACAGTGCTCCATGCCCGCCTGCGTCACCGCATTCCACGTCACCTGCGCCTTTGACCACAACCTCGACATGCGGACTATTTTAGCAGACAACGATGAAGTGAAGTTCAAGTCCTTCTGCCTGGAGCACAGCACCGGTGCCACCAAACTGCCTGAGGAGACACGGACAGAGCCTGATCAAGCCCAGCTGGACCTGGAGAAGGTGACGCTGCGGAAGCAAAAGCTCCAGCAGCTGGAGGAGGACTTCTATGAACTCGTGAAGCCTTCCGAGGTGGCAGAGAACCTTGATTTAAGCGAGTCGCTGGTGGATTTTGTCTATCAGTACTGGAAGCTGAAGAGGAAAGCAAACTCCAACAAACCGCTGCTGACACCAAAAACGGATGAAGTGGACAACTTGGCTCAGCAGGAGCAGGATGTTCTCTACCGGCGCTTGAAGCTTTTCACACACCTCAGGCAAGACCTGGAGAGGGTGAGTGTGGCTTTCCCTGTAATGGCAAACCCCTGTGCTCCGTCAGGGCTGTTGTTGCTGGAGGGACGTGGTTGGGTATCCCTGTACAGAGCACTGTGCTGAGCTGTCCCAGGAGGCTCTCACCTGGCCAGGGTGGATTTGGGATGATGGCAGCTCCCAGCAGCTTTCCAGGCAATATTTAGAAGTGAACCCAGGGTTGAGGTCTGCAAATGTGCCAGTCCCATTTCCTGGGTATCCTGATGTGGTCCTCCCCACTTTTCCTCCTTTTCTTCTTGGCTCTTTTTGCTTTAAAGCCTTTACCAAGAGCTGACTGTTTAAATTAGCTGTACAAAAAGCTGTATGGTTCCCAGGCTTTCTTCCCAGCATCTCAGCTTGGCTGGGGGAAGCAGTGCGGGTGGTGTTTTACTGTCTAAGTGTGTGTAAATACCAGCAGTCTCTAAGCAGAGTGCAAGTGATGCTTTCTTCCAGGAGTATAAAATTGCAGAGAGGAGATATTGCCAAACACTTTGATATACTGCTTGCCAGAGGCAGTTGTTTTCCTCATAAAGAAATTTCAGTTTGATGTTTTCTTCCATCCAGAACAAAAAAAGAGAATGTAGTAAAATATGAAAAAGCAAGCTATGTGCTGTATATTTACAGCCAGGAGATGGGGGGAGTGGGGGGAAGAAAAGAAAAAAAGAAAGAACTTTTCTCTCCTGTACACCTGAGTGCTCCCAAACTGTCCCCAGGCAGCAGTGAGGCCCCAGGCTACTTGCTGTATCCACGTGTGGGTTCATAGCTCAGCTAACCCCACTGAAAGCATCCATGCATCCTGGGGGAGCACTGCATGGCTGCAGCCCTGGTAACAGAGCTGAGCTGCCCCCAGTTATGCTGCACACAGTGGCACTGAGCTGTGGCACTGAGTTGGCACTGGAGCTGTCTGCAGCTGCACGCCCATGAGGAACAACTGTGATGCCAATGGTTTGCATGAGAGCTGCAAGCAGTGGGGGATGCATCCTGCCCCCGATGGATGTGCTGGTAGGGGTTTGTCCTGGGGGGGCTGGGGCCGGAGAAGGGAGCATTAAGTGCACTTTGCTAGGGAAAAGCTTATCTCTTTTGCTTGGTTGTTTGCACTTAGAGCTTCCCTCTCGGTTGGTAAAATGTCATGAGCTGTAATACAAAACAAAGTGAGGCTGCAGGTACCTGTGGGGCAAACGTAAATCAGTGTGTGGAGGGGAAGATGCTGGCCAGCTGTGGGTCAGGACAGCCAACCTGCACGTGGCTACTGGCACAGTCTGATGTCAGCTGGGTGTTCTGCTGCATTTCTACATGATCAGTACCTGCTGTAGGGCAGTGGGCAGTTCTACATGGCTCATGCAGGCAGCACAGCTATGCTGCTGCCCCACACTGCTGGGCCTGGCTCTGCCCTCCTTGCCAACCTCCATGCTGGATGCAAAAGAAGAATTCATGGATAAAAGTGGAAATAGTTCTCCAATAGCCCCACAACTTCTGGCGCAAGTCCTGGTGTGAGGGAGCCCATGATAGGAGGAGGTGCCCTAGACCCCAACTGCATTACAGTGCTGCTCCCGCAGCATCCCAACCTCTGAGACATGGAATCCTTTAGAAACATTAACTGTATCATTAGGCCTGTGAGCAATTGATGGGAGGTTACAACAGTTTATGCATCCACACTGTTGCTGAATGATTTCTGGTAAGGTACCTGGGGATCTCTTGGCTCTATTCCCTTTTGGTGAGCATTGCTCTCTTTTTATGCACTGACGTTCAGCAGCAGCACAGGTTGAACAACGCACTGCAGGTTAATCCTGACTGCTCAGGGCCGGTGCCCTGGCCCTGTTTTCCTGCCTAAGAGCTGTGTTAGAAAGCATGGGTGCAGGAGTGTGAATCCTGCTTGTGAGCTCAGCGTGTGAAGGAGAGGTTACAGACTAACATGGGTGTTTGTGTACAACCTGGGTGAGGCTGGGATAAGGGGATGGATGCCGGGCACAGAGCTGTCCCCAGGCAGCAGAGCAGTGATGCAGCTTGGGGACTCATTTCCAGCCCTGCTAAACCACATGCTGTTTCTTGTGTTTCTGTAGGTTAGAAATCTCTGTTACATGGTGACGAGACGGGAGAAAATGAAACACACCATTTGTAAACTCCAGGAGCAGATCTTCCACCTGCAGATGATTCTCATTGAGAAAGATCTTTACCCAGGTCAGTACTGCTTGCAGGAGCTGTTCAGTGCCCTCCTCTGAACCTCAGTCCCCCAGCAGAGGAAGGCAGAACCACCCCTGCCCTGCTGGGTGCTTCCAGCACAGTTCCTATGTTGATTCATCAAACACTTAGAGCTTTGTTCTCAAGCATGCAATAATGCCTTACCGTGGGTGACTGAGGTGCCAGCAGTCCTTGCTGTCACACATCCCTCCCAACCCTCACTCAGATGAATGCTGTTAGGTGCTGGTGCTAAAAAACAGAATCCCAGGGTTCACATGAAGGTGCTGCTGCAGGAACACTTGGTTCTGTTCCTTGTTTTGAAAGCACGGTGCTGCTCCTCAGCACTGCCTGGCTCTATGAAACAGCTCTGGGGTCTGTTTGGTTTCCTCTGGTTGTGTCAGAAGTTGAGCTGTGGATGGGATGGCTTTTACCTCCTTCAGCTCTGCGGCCTGTAGTTTTTCCTGCTCCTCATTCTGGTTAGTGGGAATGACACACGTACTTCCTGCAAAGCCTCTGGCACCTCTTCATTAAGAAACTGAAATAAAGTTGCTTTCCTTCTGTCTTTTTTTTTTTTCTTTTCTTTTTTTCCCCTTTTGTGCCCAAACCCACAGCCCTGCATCCCTCCTCCTTTTTTCAGTGGCAGCACAGGACCAGGCTCTGTGGCTGCAGAACAGTTTTTCCAGAAGCAGCATCTGGAGTTTTGGCAAACGCATCTGACTCTTGTTGTGTTTGTGGCTTTGGAGTTGCATTTGAAGCCATCACATGTTTGGGGTTTCTTCAGGAACTGTCTGGGCTGAGCTTTCCTTTACAAAAGTTTCCTTTGACTGAAGTTTTGGAGGCCAAGACGTGTGCGTGTTGAGACGTGTGGGGCTTGGATCCTCTGCAGATTGCCCTGCGTGGCCAGAGCTGGGCAGCACAGGGCCCAGGGTGTGCAATGAGGATGTGGGCTGATGGCAGGGGCAGGTTGCTGCTCCCCTGATTAACAGGTTTCACTGGAAGGGCTGCTTCAGGAGCACAGCCTGCTGTCACGTTGGCTGTTTGGGGAAGGTGGCTGAACCCAGTTCTTCAGCTGGATCCTTTTCCAGGAAGGCTTTTGACAGGGTGGGAATTTGCCTTCCAGCACAGCACTGAATGGAGCTGGAGCACCAGAGCATGGGGTGAGAGCTCCCAGTGGGGTTAGGGGTGCAGTGGGGGGAACTGGAATACCTGTGAGTGTTTAGCCTGCCCTGAGGACTGTAGTTATGGGGCGATTCTTACAGCAGATGCAGGCTTTGTAATTGCGTTTTGATGCAAGTGGTATTCTCATGTAGCCCCAAACACTTTGCATTTACCCGTGAGCTTTATGCTGCTGAGCCAAGCTGCTGTTCACCTGCTGCGTGCCTCCCTGGTGCCTCCCTTTCCGTGGGTCAAAGAGCATTTTGGTGTTTTATTTTCTGTTGGCAGCACAGCTCCCCACTGTGGGGTAGCACATCCCACCCCTCAGGCCATCCTTCCTCCAACCCTACACACTGCTCCCATCCTCGGTGCCCACATCCCACCTGTGCCACCCTCATCCTGCACAATGCTCTCAGCACCCACATTTTGCTGGGCCTCCTCGCTTCAGGTGACTTAGAGCTAAAGATCCTCAGCAGCTCACAGCACCAAACCTATGGATACCATGCTGCTGTGTTCTGCATCGTTAGTGACTGGAGAGTGGTTTGGTGGCTGAGTGAGTTGCAGTCAATGGGGAATGGTCCCTGTAGCAATCCCTCTGTGCTGCTCCTGACTGGATTGCTCTGCATGCCTGCAGTTTCTCAGAAAAGGAAGAAAATCTGCATTGTTTTGCCCGGACAAAGCTGGTTTTTAACTGCTTTCATTGCAGCTATAACCAAAGTCTTTTGGGCTTATCCCAGAGATGGTTTTAGCTCAGGTTGCTTTTGGAATGGCTCCCATATGAAGCGCCATTCTTGAGGGGTTTATTTTTTCTCACTGATAAATGATGATTTCAGCAGGAGATTTTTAATAAAATCAGTGAGAACTGCCCATGTAAGATGAACCCATCTCTCTCTCCCTTATTTTTATTGCATGAAGCGGATAGAAAACGCTGTCTGGCTTTGAAACATGGTTGCTATTTTGACAGGTCCCTCTTCAAAAAGTAATGTTCACGTTTTTCTTTAGATCCATTGTGCTGTCCAAACAAAGATATGTTTTCATTTTGCAAGCAAAGTGAAAAATGTGTCTGTTCCTCTTGTTATTTGGCAGGAATGCAGCAAATACCCATTTTGCTTTTGCTTTTCTTTCTTGTGGTGAGCCCTGTGCTTGTGAGGGGTTCTGGCAACCCTGGGAGTGTAAATCCCCTGTGCATGCAGGTGCTGTGCAGATGCCCTCCTCTGCTTGCCCCATGCATTTCCAGCCCAGCTGGAAGGAGAGGGGCTGTTCTCTGGGATGCCCCCATCCAACACAGCAAATTGATGCACTTGCATCAGGAACAGTGTCCAGTTCTTAACATTGTTGCTTTGGTAGCTGCTTGGCTTGTGCAGGTCTGAGCTGTTGGCCAGGCTGACAGCCTGCATGGCTCACCTCCATCAGCTGCCCAAACGCTGGTGTAAGAGCAGTGTCCTTCCCCCTTCAAAAGTCAATATGGATGTTTTAGCACAGAATTCTCTGGGCCTGAGAGAGTAACTAAAAACCTTTGGAGTATTGCGCTTGGCAATACAAGTTGTACTTTTATAGGGTATGTATTTGTCCTGTTTACCCAAGAGGAATAAATCCAGTAGAAATTCAAAACCATTTAGGAAACATTGATTTTTAGCTGAACGGCTGCATAGCTTGCAGTTACATTCCTGGCTTTCCATAGGCTGTGTTGCTCATCTTTCCTCCTCCGTTTAGCTGTGTTCAATACACCGGTTTTATAGCTTTGTTTTTTTCCACCACTGCCTGGTATGAGTGTAAACAGTTACCACAGCTGAAAGGTAAAATCACACCAAGGTTTGCTATAAAATGCTGCCAATGCTACATGCTTTGCAGCTCAGTCTGTCCTGCAGCTGTGTCCACAGCTAGCCTGGGCCGTGCACAGGCAGTTTCCATGATGTGCCCAGCAGGTTCAGAGGGTCCCTGGTCTCCTGGAGGGCTTCAGAACAGTTTGTGTGCATTCCTGCTCTCCTGGATGGTTTCTGAATGGACTTTGGGGTTATTTCTCATCTCCTGGTGAGTTTCATAGTGAGGTTTGGGCTTGTTCCTGATCTCTGTGAATCTTCCAGAGCAGATGTTTCTCATCTTCTGGAAGGTTTCAGAGCAAAGTTTGGGGGTGTCCCTCTTGTTTCTCCCTACAGCCCCCAAATCCATTCCAGAAGGGTGCCCTGGTGGCTGCAAAATTTCTAGTGAGCCTGCTGCCTTCAGTGGCACCGCTTCTGCGGCCATGCCAAGCTCACAGCCACAGCCCAAACCTCTTTTATGTAGCCTACAGGATTCACGTTTCCTTATCCTATAGAGATGTGAGCCTACTTTTGGCTAAGAAGTAGCACAGCCTTCGTCCCTACAATGTGTGCCCTGTGGAGCTGGCTCATCCTGGTGCCTCGTCTCACACGCAGTTTTCCTTTTTCTTTAAAAAATGCCAGAACAAACTGGGAAGAAGACAAAGGGTAAGAAAAGTGATCCGAGAAGGAAAGGAAGAGATGGTAGAAAAAATAGCCCTGAGAAGAAAGAAAAAAGGAAATCAGTCAACGAAACTGTGTTGGGACAACTGGGTAAGTCTGATTTTATGGGCACAGAGCTTCTCGTGGGCTGGCGGCTCTCCAGAGGCTCCTGCTTTTGGAGAGCAGTGTTGAGGAGCGCGGTGCAGCCCCCAGCCCATCCCATGTGGGATCAGCCCCAGCATGCCACGGCCACAGCGCTGCAGCAGAGACCTCACCCTGCTGGGTCCAGGCTGTAAAACAGCCTCGGGGTTGCACAGTGTGCAAGAATAGCTGCAATTGCACTCAGTGATAAAATCAGACTTACCCACTTCAAAGCAGGGCAGATCCTGTACATCTTCTGTGCCATTTTGCTTGCATGTACCTCCAGCACCATCAGTGCCATTCCAGCAGATGCTTTTCCCACCTCCTGCTCTGCTCCATCAGCTGCATCCCCACCAGCAGAGCAGGGGGAGTTTTCTGGGGCAAGCTGTCATATTGAATGGGGGCCTACAGGGTTGTGGAAAGAAACTGCCTTTCAGTCAGTCTGGATAACCAGGCAGCAGAGAAGAGGAATGAAGTCTTGCAGAGCTTCACCAGGGTCTTGCAGTGTGCTGGATTTTACAAATTGCTTGAGGCATCGCTTGGGGCTGCCGTGATGGGGGAGGAACCTTGGGGTGCCCTGAGCTCATCATCCCTGAGCTGATGGGGATTGTTCTGTAGAAGGACCATAGGGGAACTTCCTTGGGGTGACAGTTCCAGGCTGGGCTCGCTGCAGCTTCATAGCAGCAGTTAACTCCTGGGGTGCTTACCCATGCAGTCATGCATCATCTGGGGGGATGTGTTCACCGTGCTGTGAGTCAGAGCACCACCACTCCATCTCTGCATTGCGACTTTGACAGGCAAGCACTCACAGCAAAAATCAGACCTCATCTTTCCCCCAGCCCTGAAGGAAGCTGTGATGTCAGACCGATGGGTTTCTGTTGCAGGGATTGAAGCTGGTTGTGCCTGTGTGCCTTTGGCATTGCTTCTCGGTCTGCTGATTTGGCACGTCCCAGCCCATCATGCTCACTCTTGCTCTCAGACAGAATTATTAGGATGCTTTTCAGCTTTTTCCATTCCAGCCTGTCATCTCTGCTGCCGCTCTTTGATTCTCATGCTTCCAAGTGCTCGGTGAGAGCTCCCAGACCCTCCTCCCATCTCACCCAAGCCGTGCTGCGTTAGGGTTCACTGCCTGTTCAGGAGTGTGCTGGGAACTGGGTTAGCGCAGTGCTGTAGGCAGTGGGGCAGCAGTGGGGGTCAGACAGGATGCATCCCTGGGCAGGACTGTGCAGCAGCTCCTGGGAGGGGATGCTGATCCCTCCTTGTCCTGCTGCCCCTGCACTGCACTGCGGGTCCAGGCTGCTTTTCAGTGCTGCAGGAAGATGCTCTGCTCAGATCTGTATGTGGTGTGACCCGAGAGTCAAATTAACACAGCAGCAAGCCCCCTCCTGGTTCCTCACGAGGCACGCTGAGTCGTTTTGAGTTTATCCAGCATCAGGGAGTTTTGCTGAGTGCTGTGTGTTCTTATTCAAAGGGAAGAGCTGCTTCTGGTTCCTGAGCCAGTTCTCCACCTTTGTTTTCCCAGGCTTGTCGACTTCCTTCCCCATCGACGGGACCTTCTTCAACAGCTGGCTGGCGCAGTCGGTGCAGATCACGGCTGAGAACATGGCCATGAGCGAGTGGTCCCTGAACAACGCGCACCACGAGGACAGCACGCCCGGCCTGTCCGAGGAGCTGCTCCAGGACGAGGAGACGCTGCTCAGCTTCATGATGGACCACTCCCTGAGGTCGCCCTTCAAACAGAGCGAGGCCGCCAAGAAGGTGAAAAGCAAAATGAGAACGAACACTAAGAAAAAGCTGCCCAGGAGCGGCCTGACCGCCGTCTTCAGGAGCCAGCAGGAGGGCTCGGAGCGGTGGACTAACCACACCAGCGACCTGTCAGATGATGCTGCCAAGCCCTGCGCCCAGGAATCGCGGCCCGGCAGGTCGGAGAAAGGGGCGGCGAGGCCCGCGGACCGCAGGGGATCAGGAGAGGCAAAAAGGGCGGCGAGGAAGGGGCCCGGCCCCAAAGGCAGCGACCCGCCGGCCCCGAGGGGCTGCGCCGGAGAGGAGGAGGCGGTGGTGGCGGCCAACGGCGCTCGGCCCGAGTCCAACCCCACGGCTCAAGTGCCTGACCCCGTAGGTAGCCCGAAAACCGTCGTGCGGTTCAAATTACCAAAGGAGAGCCGAGGGACTCGGCGCTCGCAGCCCCCCAAGACCGATGGCCCCGGAGGGCCCCCCCTGCACCGCTTCGAGGCCGAGACGGACGGCTACTTCTCCGACGCCGAGATGAGCGACTCGGATGGGGAGCCGCGGAGCGGCCGGGCGCAGCGGGGCCAGCTGGAGCCGGGCGGCGAGGAGATCGTACGGATGAGCATCCTGGCTTCCTAACGGCACGCGGCCACCCCGCTCCTCCCGTCACAACTGCCATGGCCAATTTCTGCCTAGTATCACAGCGAGAGGGGGATTTTTAATCTGTATATATAGTTGGAAATTCGGCACCGTTGTCTTTCTCTTCTCTTTTTGCCTGAGATACAGCTTCAGCTTCACCAACGTAGATTGCCGTGACAGTAGTTGTCCCCTCCGGCTGCCTCGCTTCCTGCGGAGGTGGCCACGCGATGGGCATTATTCCAGAGGGGCAGATCTCCCTCCTTGGGCTGTATCGGGGTAAAGGCAGGGGCCGGGAGCTGAGCAGGGAAGCCAGCCATGGGCACGTGCATTGACAAGGGAGGAAAGTACACGATGCTAACATAAATAACGACAAAAGCACAATGAGTTTGGTGGGGGGGGAAGCGCTCGGGGCGGGAGAGAGCCACGTTACGTTTGTGTTTGTAGAAAAACCTCAGTCATTGCTTTTTTTTCCCTTCTGATTGGAAACCATCCCAGGTTGTTCCTGTCCCCGAGGCGGCACCTCGGCCACGGCCCCCAGAAGCAGTTTGCTCAGGTTCATGGGTTAGCGCTCAGCAAGCTGGAATGGAGGCGTGGGGAAGGACAGAGAGGGAAAAATCTTTTAGGAGCACTGGGGGGACTGGGCAGCCTGCACCCACCCGAGCCTCCCCTGCACAGCAGCGTGCTCAGCCCCAGGCACTGCAGCCAGGGGGAAGGAGCACGCTCAGCCCTCTGATTTTCCAACAAAACGCTACAATGGAAATGGTGAATTTATTCCTCCCTGTCCTTTATCCTGTTTTTTTTTTGTTTATTTTTTTTTATTTTTATTTTATTCCTTAAATCCTGGTTATGAGCTGTTGACTCCTTGTGGGAGGGTGATTCACAGAAGCTGACATTATAAATATGACAATAATTTAATGCATAAAATGTCCCCAATAAGCCTTAAATGTTGTTCAAAGCCCATGTTACCGACGAGTCAGGCGAATTTCCGTGTTTGCACTTAATTGCACCATTACTTCAGTTTTGGCTTCAAAGGTCACAGTGAAGTCGCGCTACGTGTTTTATTGGAGTGACCCCAGTGTGAGCTCAGGGAACAAAAAAAAAAAAAAAAAGGAATTCACTGAAACTTTTGTTGTTGTTGTTTTTTAAAAATAATAATAAAAAATGTTTAAAAAAGAAAAAAAAAAAAAAAAAAAAGAAACTTAACTAACCTGGGACACTTCTGCAACTGGTTAAACCCATCACTTCAAACAGAAAACCTTACTACAGTTGTCCAACAGAACAGTCAAATCTTTTTTGTGGATGCCAAAGAATACGTTGACAGTCGAGCAGCACAGCCAGAAACTGGAAACTTGTCACTAGGAACAATTGGGAGTTATTTAGCAACCAAGGACTAAAGACACACTCATGCACACTGCTGCGGCGTTAGGTTCCAAGCTTGCTGAAGGGGTGCTGAGCCCACGCCCCTCCGTTTTGATTTCCAGTGCTTTTTGCTCATTTCACTGTGAGCTTTCTTCTGATACTCTGAGACTCCTTTAACCGACTGTCCCGGTGTTTTAGAGTAGATGAGCTTTATCAGCCTTCAGAGAGTCCTTACTAGTGGTCAGATGGCAGCCCGGCTGACCCCAGGCAGCACGCAGCCCCGGGTGCCCCCTGAGCTGGGATGGAGCACCCAGAGCACGGCTGCACCGCGGGGAGCAGAACCACGGATCGGCCAAACGGGAACCACCTCCCATAGCAATTCATCCACCGAGGTTGGAGGTGAAAATCTGCTCATTAATTAAGGCTCGGTATGTTCAGATAATGTTAAATACAGTAAATAGGACTTAGTTTATCTTATCAGGCTTGCTAGCTTTAGCTACAGTATCCTAGTATAAGAGTCATACCAATAATCAATATGCTGCCTTTTAATGAATCTTGCTTCCGTGTGCTTCACTCAGTTATGGTTAAACAAAAGCAATCCACAACTTTTCACTGTACACAGCTCCACTCATCGGCTTCTGCACTCCTCGTCTTCTCAGTACAGGAAAGCAAACGGGGGGACCCTGCGGAACAGCCCTGGCATGGCCGCGCGGTTCGGCACTGGGTCGGGAGGAGCCGGGGGGCTGCGTGATGAGAGCGATGCACAAAGGGCCGTATTTTTTTTTTTGATGATGCTGTAAAATGTATTTTGAGATGAAAGAGAATCTAAGGGGTTTATTTTGCTAGAGAAAAATATTGTCTTTTCAGATGTATAAACCGCGGTTTGCACTGTAAGAGCGCCCGTCGCCTCGGCAGCGGGGCAGCCCCATCCAGCAGCCCCGGCACCAGCACAGTGCTGGCTCAGCCCCGCTCACAGCCCCGCTCCCCAAACCCAAACCCGTCCATCCTTCGCCCCTCTGGCCGTGCCTGGGGCTGTTGGTTCCTCCGGGTCGCCCCGTTTGCTCCATCCGCACACAGCCCAGACTCACCCCACGTCAGTCACAGGAAACGATATGAATGTCGCAGGAGGAGGAAACCCTTCTGTTTTCTTTGTTTCAAAGAACGTGATGTGCCATTTGTTAATAGAAAAGAGAAATATTGAAAATATATTGAAAAGAGCAATTTTAAATTATTTTTGGCTTATGTTGCAATATTTATTTTCTTGTATTAGAAATTCCTTTGTAGAGAAAAAAAAAAATGTATTTTTCATTAATGCAAAAACCTATTTCTCCTTTTTGTACATTTTCCATGTTAGTTAATCCTTAAAGCAATATAATGTTATCAGACTCGTTCTGTGTGAGACTGTATTATGCATGCTCTTTGTGTTGCCTTGGAATAGCTCTGTCTGCCATTATTTTCATCCTGTTTAGGTACAGTGTATGCTTTAATACACATTGGGACCATGGCCCATGGCTTATGAGAGAAAAACAAAACCGAAACAACAAAACGAAACCTTTGCATTCCTCAATGTGTTGGCAAATGCAGTCAATAAAGCAGTGTTTTACGTGTGCGTGCATATCGGCGTGCTCTGTGCCACTGAGTGCTGTGGGTATCTCTGCCCAAAGGGTTTGCACTGAATGTCCATCGCTGGGCATCGGAGGCGCCCCCAAGCCATGGAGACGTGGCACGTGGGGACATGGTTACGGTGGAGGGATGGGGTTGGATGGGGGATCTGAGAGCTCTTTCCTACCCAAACGCTTCTGTTCTCTGAAACACCAGTGGGATGGAGATGTGCCCGTAAATCCACAGTGATGGATGTGGAAGTGAATGAATTTCCCCTCAGCTTCCCCTGGAAGGATCGCAGTAGGATCTTCTTCATTGTGTTTAATGAAGTGCTGGTGGCACAACGTTGCTTTCTTTCCCCATTACAGCCACTGCTGTGCTGCTGTGTAACCACCTCAGATGTGACAAGAGCGCCTTTGGTATTTATTCTTCCACAGTGAATACGTCGAGGGGAGGCATTTAGTGCTCTAAAAATAGTTCCCTGGCTTTGGATTTCCATGTAGGGCTGTGAAATGATGTGTTTGCCATGATTGCAACAGATGAATAATAAAAAGCTCTAAAAAAAAAAAAACCAAAAAAACAAAAAAACAAACTTCCAACTTACCACAAAACGAGGGAAACATCCAACATCAGCCCAAGGATCTGGCTGTGATCTGCTGTCCCAAAGCACCCCCAGGGGCTGCTGATGTCTCACCCACCCAGGCCAGTGCGCTCCAACCATCTTCCCCATTCCTAAGGCAAAAGCCAGAATACTCACAAGTGGAATGAGGATGGTTTTAATACAGCCTCACCAAGCCCATTGCCCACCCATGGGCTTTATTCATGCAGAGAGCAGAGCAAGTGGCAGTGGGGTCCTGGGGGGACTGATTGCATTGCTGGGGGGTCGGGCTGCCCTGGGTCCCAGCGCTCCGCTGAGCATCACATGCGTGGTTCAGTGCAGGAGATGCTGCTGCACCTTCAGCTGCAATTGGGATTAAAATAATGGACCACGTGTGTATTTTAAGTGCCACTTTGTACAAAGCTGACAGTGAATGCTGGGAGAAAACACAGAGGTTAAATCACTGCTGGTGCAGCACGGTCATTAGCAGCCCTGTGATGGGATTGGAATGGTCTGATCAACGAAACAGGGGGAGAAAGCCAAATAACACATCCATAGCAAAGGGCTGCTGGGCTGTGCCTGGCAGGAGGTGTGCACTGCCCTGGGATCGGGGCACCCCACTGGGGTGACCTTGGCATGAAGGAGGTGGCGCTGCCACCACGGGCAGAGCTGAAAATCTCTGTAGCATTCAGCATTTCCCCACCTGTCTGCTTCATTGGGATGAGTTGCCTGCCCGCTTTCCCAAGCTTGCCAATGAAATTCCCTTCATTTGCCCATCTTGGGGCATTCAGTGTTTCTCAGGTGCAGCAGCAATGCAGAGCACACAGGTGCTGTGCACTGTGTTCTATTCCTGCAGATTTTGCTGTCTTCTAGGTAATATCTAAGTATTGAGTGATTCGTTATTTAACTGCCCCGTCTTATCTGCGTGGCATGAATCTGCAGCTGTGACATTTCAGGGTTATTGCCTTTGCAGCATCTGTACTAACAGAAGGATGAGAAATGTCACCGTGCACATGGGATGCGCACATGGCAAACACACACCGAGCATTTGGGATTGTTTTACACGGAGAAAAGAAGACAAGGAATTGTTTCCCATGTGAGGAGCCCAGCAGTCGCAGGGAAAAAAGTTACAGGTTGGCTCCAGGTGATGCTATCACTCCATTTCCCATGAGTTTGGCCTCGGGAAGAGGTTTTGCAGTGCAATCACCTGAAGTCTGCCCCGAAAAGGAGGGATGTTGGGATGGCAGCCATGCTGCAGTCCTGCAGATGAGGGCCCCATTTTGGGGTGCGGATGGGGTCCAATGAGCATGAGGTCCCCAGGGCACAGATCAGGACTGTCCCCATTCCACAGCACAGCATAGTGCTACCATCTCAGTTCTGCCCTGAGTTTTGACTCATCCCTGCCTGACAGTCAGAGCGAAACTGGCAGGGGGACACAAAGCCCCAGGTGGAGGCAGCAGTGCTGGGGCTGCAGGGCTGCAGCAGGGACGTGCACTGCCCCCGTGTTGGGATGAACATAATTGGAGCAATGGCACTGCCAGGAGTTGGCTTTCCACCCTGTGATGCCATTAGATTTAATGCTGAAGACAAACCCCAGACTTTGGCAGCCCTGACCCAGCACTGTTCTTCACCCTGCTCCTCTAATGACTGTCCCAAATTCCCTGCAGCTGACCAGGAGAGTGCTCTGCACCCACACCATCACATGCAGCAGTGGCACCAAATTACCAAACCAACCATTTCCATGGATGGAAGTGCAGGCAGCCCAAGCTAGGAGGAACTGGGGGCTTCCAAAGAGACTGAACTGCTTCAGGAAGGACCTGCCAGCACTCCACGTGCCATGGCAGTGGACACAGATGGAGCTGGAACAGCACAGTGATAGCCTGAGCCTGAGCTCTGTGCTGCAGCAGCAACCAACTGCTGCTCTGTAGTGTCTCCAAGATGGAAATTGCTCCCTGTGAATCTCCCAGTGAGGAAAGGAGCTTCCAGCATGCAGATCTTGGCTGTTCCTCAGCCTCTATCCAGAGGCAGGACCCCATCTCCCTCCCCACACATCTGTGTTCCCCCACACTGCTGCCTCCTAATGAATGACCAAAAATCAGCAGCTCATTTTGTGTTAGATACTGAACAGACATAAGATGGTAACATCAGCTTAATTACAAAGTAATTAAGCCCTCATCTTCCTGTTATCTGCAGCTGTCAAGGACAAGCTGAGAGGATCTGCTCATCTGTAAAAGCAGTCTCTCGTCCCTGCCGGGTTCCGAGGCATCAAAATAGGGGGAATTCTGCCTGCAGTGTGAGCTTGTCATCATTAACACTCAGTTGGGCTTCATTCTGATCTCTGGTGTGGAGCAGCTCCTGGGGAATGCCAAGGTGGAGAGGCCAGATGTGTCAACCTCTCAACATGCTGCCCATCACACCACGATGACCATCTCCACATGACAACCATCACAACACGTCACCCACCAGCCTGAACACCTGACGAAACACTGCATTACAGTTTGAAAGATTTCACTTAGGATTGTTTCTCTCTGACAAAAACCCATCTGCCTTGGTGGATTACCACTGCCATCCCATCAGCCAAAGGGAAGAATACCTTCAGCAGAGAAGAATATCCGGTTGAATTAAAGGAAGGATTCATTTTTGCAGGTAAAAAAATGCAATACAGCCAAAGCTGGAGTGATCACACCCCTGTTCTCCTAAAGAGGGGCACCACTGAAGATGCTGAAAGAGCACAGCCCCATCCTGCCCCACACTTGCTGCTCTCTGGTCTCACCCGACCTCAGTGCTCAGCGTTCCCCATTACGTCCCCAGTGCTGCAACCAGCAACTCACTGCCTCCTGCAGCAGGTGCTCTCCTGGCCTGCAGCCCGCTGGCCTTCCCATCCTGCCTGCAGCTGATGGAGCACTGAGTTCCTCATCAGTGCCACCAATATAATTTTTCTTTGGCAACTTATTGACTAACATCACAGAATCATTAAAGACCTGCAAGATCCCCAAGCCCAGCTCCAGTCCATCTCCACCATAACTGCGTCCCCAGGTGTCACATTCCCATGGCTCTGGAACACCTCCAGGAATGGGGACTCCCCCACTCCCCAGGCAGCCTGTGTCCATGCATTACTGCTCTTTGCAGCTCCCTAACACCCAACATGACCCTCCCTAGCCACCATGTGAGGCCATCACCTCCCGTCCTATCGCTCTTACCTGCGAGCAAGTTGTGCTGGAACAAAATTCTCTTCTCCTGCTACCATCAAGTTTGACTCTCTGCTATTTGTCCTCATAGAAAATCAAGCAAACAGCTCGAAGGATGCTTCGTTCCTCGGAAAGAATTCCTCTTGCGGCAGCATCGTGCACCAAAGGTTTGGAAATCATTGCAGAAGAAGCCAGCGGCTGAGAGGTGACAGATGTAAGGGCTGCTGCCACCTATGGATGGAGAACTGCGGGAGCAGCCCGGCCTGCCCGCACCCATTGGCGCTGCGGGGTCTGAGCTTCCTGCTGCACAGAACAACGCTGCAAGCAGGGGGCCGAGGGGAGCTGCTGCCCCCATGCAAACGCATGGAGCACAGGGAAGGACCTTTGCTGGGAGCTTGCTTGGTTAATCTGGCTGCATCGTTTTTGTCGACAGCCCGTGGCTTATCCTCCCCTTCACCTTGCTGTTCTGATGTATTGAAATCCTTTTCAGGTGTGCAGATTCGTGCTCAGATTGCTATGCTGGTAATTTCTGCACTAAAACTGCGCTGCATGCTGCTGGCCCATGGAAGGTAACACATCCACGTGTGCTGGGACACAGGGAGATGTTGGGCTGTGTGCTCTGCAGAGGTGATGCAGCCACACACAGCCCCACACCAGCCCTACCTTTTCCCCCCAGCACTGTTACCTTTAGGGAAAAATGTCAGCCTTTCAGCACAGGGTTAAAGACATCCCCCTGCATTCCTCCTTTTTGCAATCTCACAAGCTTCAGCTTATTGAAAAACCTGTTTTTCTTTTATCCTGAGTCATTGTGCACGAAGAAACCATTGTTTTAAAGGTGACTCATCCGTTTGCATCAGCAGCTGCCATGCCCCCCAGGGGTACACAGACTCCAAGCAGGCAGTGGCTGCCAGCCCATACGTCCCAGGCTGCAGGTGCTGCACTCTGGCTCATCCCTGCCAGCCCAGCCCTGCACTGTGGGCATGTTTGATTTTGTGGCCTTCCTTCACGAAGAAAATGCATCTTGCTGACAGGTTGCCTGCTGCTTGAGCAGAGAAACCTGTACGGTGGCACATGCACCTGTTGCTGAAATAGCCAGGACTACTGAGTTTCCTGAAATCAGTATTCCAGTGGGTAGAAAACTTCTTTGCCAAGACACACCAAACATACTGGAATTACAGCGGAAAGGAGGACAACATCCAAATTATCCACTTCATAGTGCCTTCTCTCTTATCTGCTAACATGGTGGGTATGGTCAGGCACGGGCACAGCTGCCCAGGGAGTGGTGGGGACACCATCCTCGAGCTGTTCCAGAACGTGGAGATGTGGCATTTGGGCACATGGTCAGTGGGAATGGGTTGGGATTGGATTTGGTAACCCCAGAGGCCTTCTCCAGCCCTACAGGTTCTGTGATTCATGCTGGTGCTTCCCATCCCATTGCTCGACCACCTTCCAACAAACACCTTCCAGCAGCACCACATTCTACAAGCTAAGCCCAAGCAAACCCCAGGGACAGCTGACCAGGTCACACAGGGACGGCACCAGCATCATCACGTGGAGCTCATTTCATAATTGCGTGTTTACAGAGACATAAATAGAATTCATCCAGCAGTCACATGCATACGGATCTGTTACACATTCCTTGCTGCCTTCAAACAAACTTGCAGGACCTCAGCAAACTTCAGCTAACCATGACAACTGCAGCTTTCTGGTTTCCCCTCGCTTCTCCCAGGATAACAGCAAACACGACATAAATCTTTTCCTGGCTCTCTCTCGTGTTCTGTCTGACAGCAGCGAGGAGAACATAAGCAGAATTCCTGCTTTGGCAGATTTCTTACCTGGGATTTCAAGCATCAACCTCTTGAGAAATGAAAGCTCCCCAAAGCAGCCTGGGGGAAAAAATAAAAAAAAAAGTCATACTGCTTTTGAAACTGAGGAGACAATTCAAGTTTGAGACGAGGAAACAAAATGGCATTACAGAAGTAGTAACAGCAGATGGCAGGACTAGAGGAGGAGTAAAAAGAAGTGCAAACGACAGCCGTGCTCTCTGTGCAGACACACTTCCAGGCACGGCCATCACCGCTCCTCCCAGGGATGTGTGCTGGAGCTGCATGGAGAGCAATGGGTGGGAGGCAGCCAACGGGAGGGCTGGATCCATAGGAACACCCGTCGTCCTTAGGCCAGCTCTAAAAGCATCTCAGATGCCCATAAAAAAGCACAGGCTCTAAACAATCTTACGTGGTGCCATCAGCTCTGCCTCCTCCCGCTGTGCCCCAGCACTGTGCCCCCAGCAGCACCCGGAGTTCCAGCTGCTCTCCTGCTGTGGCCACACAGCTTCTCCTCCATGTTTACTCACAGCAAAAGAAAAGATTCTCTCTCCCCAGCAGATTCCTTTTCTCTGATTTTTCCCTTAGAACCTACTGAGCACTTTCACTGGATGTCCTCTGCAATTTTGTACTAATGCATCTCAGTAACAATGCTTCCAAAAGGTTTGCTTTAAATTCCTTAGTTTCAACAGCAAGAAGAGTGGTGGCACATCCAGGAGCCTTCCTTCCACTGCTCCATGGAGTTGAACCCAATCCAGGATCCTGCTCCAGGAAAGCAGTGAGGAAATGGCATCCAGGCCCTGGGCTGGAACCAAACATCTCAGCTCAAAGCCCGGCTCTGAGTGCCAGCAGCCACAAGAGCCCCAAATCCCATCCAACATCCTGCAGCTCATGCTTACCTCTGGTCAGAAACCCAAAGCGATGCCCCCAGCACTGGGATGCTCCATACTGAGAACTGTTCTCCCCTTTTGCTCTCTGACAAGGGGCCCACGTTTCAACCCAGATAATTTCTTCCTTCCTCTGTCCCACGGCTGTCCCCAGCCATTAGCTGCCAAGGAGCAAATGCCATCAACAGCTCAGCTTCCCCACCAGGACACAGCACCGCAAGAGTCAGACTGATCCCTTCCCAGACTGACAGCTGGCACAGCACATCCCTGCCAGGGGACTCCCAGGTTTGGGTGCTCAAGCACAGTTACACTGCTGAGAGCAAAGGCACAGCAAACGTTTCCTCTTCTCTCTAGAACACGGGCAAGCAGGGTGCAGGTTCACTGAGGCAGGTTCACTGAGGCACTGCTCCACTTCAGACTGCTGCTGGTGGCTCTGTGCGCTCCCTTCACTCAGGCAGTGACCAGGTATGACAAGTTCCTTCTGGACTTCGTTTTCCTCACGGTTAATCAAGGACAAGAGCCCTCTGCAGCACGACGATGGCTAGGCAGCGTTTGCATGAAAAAGCCCTGAGATCCTAGAATGAAAACTGCATCAAGGCTGTAAAGACAGTTATCGTTTGTAAAACTGGATCCTTCTATCCCACTTAAATATCACAACACAGGTAATGTCATGATGCTTCTTTGTTGTTGTTGTTTTTTCTTGGTGATGTTTTCTGCATTAAGGATCTGCTTCCATGCAGACATGAACAGAAACACCGATGAAGAACAGGTTGAGCTGCTATTACAGCCAGCTGAACCCCCCCCCCAATCACTACCAGAATGTGTGCTGTGCCAGAACACTTCTTCTTGCCCATGGACAATGTAATTATTTGACAAGAATTACCTGCTTTGAACTCCTTTTCTTCAAATCCCAACACAGAACTTTATTTTCTGATACTTACATGTTAAGCCAGGGATGTGACAACATAAATAATAAGAAACACCACATTAAGGACATGTTTAAGACCACTTTCATCTTTAGTTCTTCCTCTGCAGTTTATTATATAAATTATGCTTTTAAACATTCAGAGCACTTACATTTCAAAACAGAAAATGTTTAGTTCCACGCTGAGATACTAGTGCAAAAGTGGTTTATCTAAGTGCAAATAAGTTACACGTCCCCACCGACAGCCAATGGATTAGGCTGTTTGTAATGCATCTCAGAAGTCCATAACTCATGATTACGTTATTTACACTGCGGCTGAGCATGTTGTAGTCGATAGAAATATTGGACTTTGGTTGGTGACAACCAAACACGCTGACAGTACAAATGAGAGAGAACAATTCTACTTGAAGCAGACCTGTGAATTCACTGGGACTGAAGAACAACAATATCGTTTTTCTGAGTTGACTTTAGTTACAAACAAGCAGATGTCAAATGCTCGATTTGCTGCTGAATTCCAACTATTAAAACACGGCAAAGCTCGCACACATGCAGGTATTATATTCCAGTGAATGCCATAGGTCATCTTTGGCACATCATAGACAGTACCTGAACACTGAATACAGCATGAGAAAACACACTTCATGAAATAGTCTTGGTCTGGACGAGGGTAAATGAGAACAGTCACAGATCTTTCCCACCTCCAGTGCCAATAAATGTTGCTACAAAAATGAAGTAAACTAAGACTGAAATGCAGCAATGCCCCTCGGTTGCACAGTGCATACTAAAACCAGTGTCTAATTAAATCCAAGCAAAATAAATGTTATTCAACTCACAGATGCTACTATATGGGGTCACTGCAGTGAAATATGGGCCGTTTTGTCTGCAGTTGTTGTTAGTAGTTTAGAAATCTGCACTCATTTGTCTTAAAGTTGTAGTGCAAAAGCAAATTTGAGACTCCACAAATAACACAGTTATCAACGAATTTTCTTTTTCACGTTCTTTAAAGTGATGCTTAATTGAAATCTGCATAGTCAAGAGTGCAAATGTAATTCACAAAAGTCAGACCCAGATGTGAACGTTGCTTCTTTTGTAAGTTAGTAGGACTGGTCACAGTCACAGCAATAAGCAACCTCCAGAAATAAAGGTACAGGAGATGGAGGGGTGGTGGGGATGAAAACCACCAGAAGAACTCTCACGAGTGTATTTTTCTATCAATAAAGTCTTCACACAAAGATACACAACACCCATTCACATTCATGTGCACAACAGAATGTAAACTACAGAGGAAATATTTCCTCTCCAGAAAGAACAGTGAGATTATTGGTGACTGTTGTTCAGCTGTTCCCACAGTGGGAACCATTACGATACCCAGACAGAAAACAAAAGGTCCAAATTTCTTCATGCCCTTATTACAACCACATTTAAACTAGCATCTCACCGTATGAAACATGAAATCTGAGTACTTCCGTAACGCTAAGGATTACCCCTCACACACACTTTTAAAGCAGCATCACCTCTGGTCTTTTTTAGCTCTTAAGACCATCAGCCCTCTCCTTACAGCCCATGTTATTCACAGTAGGTTGAGTGGCAGCTGAAGAGGTCCCCTCTCTCTTCCAACACCCGTGGAATGGCTCAGCCTGTGGAAGGGGTCTGCAGGCACTCCCCACTCCACAGAGGAGCACGAGAGCAGCACGACTCCACTTCCAGCTTCATTTCCATCAACACAGGCAGCACAGTCCCAAGTCTCCCCCTTCAACACAGCTACGTGACCGCAAGCAGTAGTTCTGAATATTTACACTGTTGCATTATAACCATTATGAGAAAAACGTGTGGGGTGGGGAAAAATTTGTGTTCCCCAAACATGTGAGCAAAGACTCGCATGTTGTCTACACACCTGTAAGATGACATTTCTTATCTACAGTTTGACTTGTGCAACGCGGAGGCACTGCTCTGCAGCAGAGCACTAGTTTAAAGGCAGGATTAACTCATGCTGGTCAATCTACCCAACAGCCTCACTTCTGTTCTTCACCACGCACAAAGTATGCTTAAAATTTTGCAAGATTGTGCTGTAACTAGTGCCAGCTATCATCTATATTAGTTAGGTTATGGATTATTCATCTGATTCAGACGCACAACCTCGGACTGAGGGGAAACCATCATCATTATTTAATCACACAAGCCCTGATCCGGGAGGGGAGTACCCCTTATTTACTCACCATGTGCCTATTTAGAGACTACGGGCTCACATTTAAAGTCTGCAGGCTTAAAATACGAGATTCAAACTCGGTGGTTTAAGAGAGAAAATTATGTACGAAACCAAGAGAGACAGAAATTTGTTTGCTGCTACGGATGTTGAAGAAACAGGGCCTAAAGCATTTTAGAGAAGATCGACAACAGTGAGTAAAAAGCAGCTCCAGCCCTGGGGTTCTGTAAGAACATCTGTAGCAGTTCAATACTTTTCACCCTTGTGAAAAGTGGAAGAGCAAAGGTGAAACACACTACACAGTGAAAGCCAAACCCAGCACAGCGAAACAACGACCCCAGGGCTGAAGCCCTGCCTTCATCAGCTACATCTGCTGCACACAGAAACGCAAATCACAGGTCCACAGCAATGTCAGCCAGTGTCAACAAGATGTCCATATATTTACGTGCGTCACCTCTCCTTCTTAGAAAATAACCTGCTCAGGGAGCGAATGCACTGGGAGGTGGGGAAAAAACAGTCAAAAGTCTGGAAACATGCACTGAAGATAATGGAATTTTACCCCAGAAACAAGCCACCTGGGCACGCAACAACTGCCATTCTGACTGAGCTTCAGGGCAAAACTGCAGAAAACAATCCATCTTGTTCCAACTCAGAACACCAAAAATAAAACTGGCCAATTAGGGGTGTGCTGACACATTTTCACAAGCAACAGCAGCGATTTTTTTTTTTCTGGCAATGTCACAGACAAATCTTCTGGCAGAATCCATATCTACCGAAACCAAGAACAGAACAATTCAGTGTAGCACTAATGGTAATTGTAATTTCTGTGTCATTTCAGGGGTGTAAGTCAAGGTACCAGCAGAGTAAGACCGCTTTTTACATTAGTTCAAGATCTGCATCGGCACAACTGATTTCCATGATCTGTCCTTTTTAAAGGTGGTAGTTATAAGGGCATCAGATTAGAGTTCCATTAATGTAAAACCCTAAAGGAAATGCAATTTGGTAGTCTGAAGGAAACAGCTTACTCTCTAATATACAATGAAAGTACTTTGTGGCCTTCTGTGCTTCAGGACAACATCCCCCATATTCAGATCGTCAGACAGCCTCACTAGTTAAGACACATTAAAATGAAACATTTTCCATTAAAGTTGCCAAAAACTGGATTTAAATTTATTGCATGACGTTGCATAAGAAAGTATATTATTGAAAACTGTAAGGCATCATGCAATTATCCATCAGCTAATTATTTATTATTCCTTGAAAGATGGTTATATACTCTAAAGTTATAAAACCAGTTTCAAAAAAGTACATAAAAAAATTTAACATGATAAGCATTAAATATTTCTCACGTTTGCAGTTTTTAGCTGTTAAAAAGTGCATTCAAACATACTGTACTGGAAAGTTGCTCTGTCCAAAAATGGTGCTGGAGACTTGTTAAATTAAATGTTGCAAAAGAATGCTGTATGGGATTAGAAAGCTAACATGTGGTGGTACTTCAGCTTACAAACTTGCTTGAAAGAATTTCTCAATCCTCACACTTACAATTTAGCATAGGAGATACAATTATGTAAAAATGGATGCTTTTATAACTAAACAGTCAAACGAATCCAAGTTGTGTACACCGAGTGATCAAATAAGGAGCAGACTTAATATTCAGACATGGGACAGGATGCACTAATGTGATCTTGGCATTAATCAATGTACTGTGCCATCCAACGGAATCCTTCTCCATAGCCTTGTCTCTTTAGCACGCTGCACATGAACACTTCTAGTGGCCTTGCATTCAGTTCTTTCAATGGTATACTGCCCTGCAAAGAGACAGAAGCACTCCAAATTATAGGATCTTTACAAAGAGACAGCTGCTCTGCACTGACACTTGTTTCTACACAATGCCATCCTTTAACTTACGGTTGATGTTAGAATCTTTGAAGAAAGTGACTCTGAAACTTCTGCACACAATGCCAGCCTTACAGTCCCTGAGCATATTTTCATGTGCAGCCACATTCAGAGAGCATAAAGTGCGTGGCACCTGAGTGCAAAAGCAAGCATCTGTATAGAGAATCTGACAGCTCAGACTCCAGTTTTCAGAGGCAGTTCCCTGCAATGCTTCTAGCAGCTTTCCAAGCAGATAAAAAGAGCATTTGCTACAAATTGTAGGGCTGACCGCAGTCAGAGTGCAAGTTGCTTTCTTGCCAAGAGCAGCACAGTGTGACAAAGCTATTCCTCAACTGGAGGCTCACTACAGGATTCTTACTTCACAGACTGCATGCGGTGTTGGAAAATACAGAGCAAGATGCAAAACAAAACGATAAAAAGAAATGAATAATAATTGTTTATATTCCATTACACCTATTCTAAAGCTAACCCACGCAATTCTTGTTTCTATGTAATTTCTTTTTAATTCCTTGTACCCAAAACTCCATTACAAGCAGTACACTGTGTTTACTTCAAAGAGAGCTGAATTACCACAAAGATGGGTAATATAAATCTGCTAGTAGGAATGTTTTTCCACTGCCTACAAACTCAGATTTCTGCAGAAGTATAAACCTGCTTCTAAATTTCAGTTAAATATGCTAAGTAATGAATTGTACTAAATCTGCACTTTAAAGGACAAAAATCACTTACTGGAGGACTTTATCAAGTTTTCTCTTCCAGTTCCTACTAGAACTGTAGCCTCTGAAAACATGTTCACCTTTTAAAAGTACTGCACAGAAGTAGCTCAAGTACTGAAATCTATGCTTAGTACAACTCCATTTTCCCTGGCAAAATGTGTTATTGGAAGTGATGAATAGAAGCTGCAGTAGGGATGCTTCTAACACGCACAGCATTTCTTTCACACAAACCTATTAAGTACTGAGTATATAACAAACTAAAAACCATTTATTTTGTGTAGCTGAGTGAACCAGAATCAACACAGAACTGTAGGGTAAACATGAGATCTCTAACAAAAAAAAGGAGCTTTACCTTTCCTGTTGTCTGGCCATACAGACCAAACATCTCTCGTAACCTCTCTTCACTGATGGCTTCAGGTCTGTCAATCTTATTACCAAGGATTAGGATAGGCACATTAGCAATAGTTTCGTCTGTCATTAGTGACTGCAAAGGAAAGGAGAAAGGGGAAAGAGACTATTTTAGGAGATAGTCTGATTTAAAGCTTTTTTTTTCAGGATGTAGTTTGATTTAGGGCTTCATATTAAGACAAAATGTTAATAACCATGTGGTGAAACTCGATCTTTCTAAGAAGTAAGGGCAGCAAAATTCACTGTTATTTGGTGCAATGAAAATAACTGATGGGAGTTGTTCAATCTGCTTGCGATAAAAGAAATTAAATTACTCATTCACAACATAGAAAACATCATAAATGGAGTAATACTGATTCCACTGGCAGAACAGAACGTTCACCTACGTACAGTGCAGACGGTAATGAACAGCAAGAGGGTGACAGAACCAAAACACAACTAGATGGGATTGAAGATGCTAAAAGTGAAATTGCTGGATTGCCAGGCAGGCAGGAGAGCTCTGTCGAACACGGGGAATTGGAGGTTATTTCTTAGAGGTTAGAATCCAGATTTTCAAAAGCCCAGTTACACTTACATCGAGCTCTTCTTTTGATTCAAGCAGTCTGTCATGATCTGCGCAGTCCACCAAGAACACAATGCCATTAATAGCAGGCAGATAGTTTTTCCACACTCTGCGAGCTACAGGGAAGAAGTGAAATAAAACCAATGGAAATTATCCCCAAACTTAGAGCATAATTACTTACAGAGTAATGGAGAAGCCACACGTATTTTTGAAGTCTTAGTGTACACTGCCAGTCTTCAGGATGCAAACCCATGTTTTATAAAGCTTGAGATAACGGAGCAAATGCATAATTCCCTCTGCTGTTATCACCACTCTATCTCACATGCACACACTGATGGACTGAACCTTGTTGTGTTTCCCCAAGTATTACATCAACAAATGTTAGTTTGAAGCACAGAGGTTGAAGGCATACACAAGAAATTCAATGTTCTAAAACAAAAACTATCTAATCCTTCTCAAAATAGTTACCATCAGTCAAAGAATCCTGATCTACTGCAGCTCCTGCCAAATTGTATTTGGGAGCACAGTATGTGGCAGAGACAGGAACAGAGCAGTGAATGTTTTTAACACTACCAAAGAGAGTGTGGGAAGCTGATCTCTGCAGTATGGTCGTATTTCTGATCTGAGACAAACTGACTGTAAACAACTCCAATTCACAGCAGTTAAATGAGTCAACATATTCTCTTACCTTGAGCATGTCCACCCAGATCAAAAGTAGTGAAAGTCATTCCAGCAATTGTCAGCTCTTCTGAAGCTACAAATACACAGAATTATGTTCTCTGTGAAGATCATATATCATCATATACATACTACACAGTATTCTACTACACGTAATAGCCTGACTACTCAGGACACAGATTTCACTTTCTGTTGTTATCTTCAGTATTTTGTTTCTCAAGAAATATAGCAGAGAGATACAATTTCTTTCAAAATCAGTAACATTTATGTAACAACAAAATGTAATTAAAACAGATGTCAGAAATCTACAGTGTTAAGAGAACAGCAGAGAATGTCTGTCTGCACATGATTTCTCTCTCCCCCATTTCAAAGGCAATAGGTAGCTCTGGCATTTGGTTTGCCACACAGATGAAATTTCACATGCAATACTGGCAGAGGTCACTCCTTGTTGTGTCCTTGCTTAATTGCTCACCTTCTCCTGGACTTCACCAGTCCATGTTTTTAACCTCTGCTGAACTTTTCCTCCTGCAAGGCTACCATGGTAACAATCAGAGTCAATGAGAATCAGAACAGTGTATGGAAATGCTAACCTTCCAAATATCCAGAGAAGCTGCCCTCAAATGTTTCAAGTCTCAATTTCTCACAGCTTCTGTAATTCAGAATTTCTCAATTCCATTACTCTTTGCCTCCCCCCAATTACTTGTGATGTATAATCAGGTTTCCTGCAGTACTTTCTAGCAAGGGAACTAGGAACGTTAACTTACTGGGGTGTAGTGTGGGGACATGCTGTCCCAGCCTGTCATCTTTGAGCATGTGCAGCAGTGTAGTTTTTCCAGCATTGTCCAGTCCAAGAAAAACTAGTTTGCCTGATTTCTTGTACAGTCCTGTAACAAAGAATAACCTACTGAATCAGTTCTATCAGTGGGAGTATTATCTGAGCAGCATTGTCCAACAGGAACCCACATCACATACATATAAAATACAAACATTTAGAGTGACAGCAATGGCATCTTTCAGCACTGCTAAGCATAAGCTTCTCTCAGATCCTGTGTGGTCTGCTAAGCAGCAAGACCAAGACACCTTCCTACACGTATGTCCTACAGATTTCTGTTGGCACAGCTGTGACAGTCAGTAGAGAAAGGGTGTGTGATTGCTAATGGAAGCATCCATGTACAGTCACTATTTCTAACATGAGAGATGACTCTGCTCCCAGGAGAAAAGTTGTACAGCCACGGCACAAAATACAGACCTGTCAAGCTCCACAGTGCACTTTATCAATGCCCTTTATCAGCAAGTGCTCTCCTACTTGTACAGGCCACATTCATACTTGCTCATGTGCTTATCACAGCTATGCTTGCTACACACAGCTGATGTGATGCTGAGTGGCATCTGGGGAGAGAGGCACATGACTGATGTAAATGTGTCACACATGATTGCATTTACTTTATCTGAGCAAAGCTAAAACAAAACTCAACTGAACCTTGCCGGGGCAGCTTGCTTTGCTCTACCAAATGACAAATGACCAAATGAACCTTCCCTCCAGTCCAAGCCATTCTATCATACAGTGTTAACAATGGACTCTAAAATATCAACCATCCCGGGTCAGGAAAAGATTATATTTTGTTCAACTCCCTCCTGTTATGACAAAAAAAAAAATCAAACAAACTAGATAATGTCACAGTATTGCGGCATACACTGAAAGAAAGGTTTATTTTACAGCCACTGTGATGACACAGCAGTACTCTGTGAGGTACACTTTACCACTGAAGTTATCCACACATCCTACTCCAAAAACAGTGAACTCCCCTGACCTGCAAACTAGACTCCAGAACCCTGCCTACTGCCAAAGGTTGTGCCGAGTGCCACAGGAACAAGAGCTCTGAAGCTGTACAAAGGTCACATTATGAGCAGTGCCCTGCTCTGTACCTGGACCCAGCAACAGTACTGCTGGAGCCCTTATTCCTTTCCACAGGCGCTGATCACCCTGAGATCTCTGCTCCACTGCATCTCCCTATGGTCACACAGCCTGGCCTGTTTGGGAGCCACATCTGAACTGCTAGAGATCCACAGGTGCTGCCCAGTTTCTGTGCTATTCACAATATTGATTATAAAGTACAGATGCTGCACTCCGCCTAGTGAGGATGATTTCTGATGAGAAAGGTCCTTCCCAGTTCAAGCCCGATGAGGGCAAAAGTGGTGGTGACTTCTTATCACATATACTATCCTTGCACATACTTTGTTTTTGTCAGATTTTAAATAGCACTGTTACACAGGGGGTTCCTCAGCCACCCCCGGGGATGCTGTGCAATCCACAATCACATGTGCCTCTATCTGCCTGACCTTTACACTGCTGCTGTTTGCTCACCTTTCCCCCCCCCTTCAAGCTAATCTCTGGAACTGCATTCCACCAGGGCATGTTTTATAACCTGCAGGGAAGAATATGCTTTCATATACCGCAGCTTATTTCATTAATAACCTTTTTTACTACAAGAACTGCAGAGTGTTTTCATAGCTCTTTTTCAAACACAACTCTTATTTCCCAGCTCACCTTCTCATATACTCAAATATCATTAACCACTAAACTACAGGACAGAGGTGAAAGTACTGATGTTGACAGGGAGAGAACTGAACAAGCATTTCCATATACAAACTTACATCACAGAAGAAACTGCAGTTTACACTTACCTTACAAGTTAAGTGAAACACCACTAAGCTGTAGTAAAACAACTGCATTTTTTGCCACTCTCACATGGGACATGAGAATGAAAAGTTGGGGTTTTTTTTTAGAATAAGAGGGACATGTAAAGGGCAATTCTCTTTTCTGCTGCGGGCTTCAGCATCTCTCACTAGAATTAGACTTTTTATGTGCAGGTATAGGAAAGCGAGCTAGCGTGCAGCAATCACTGCTTGGCTAAGTAAGAGGAGATAAGAAAGGTTGGTCAACCCAGTTAAAGTTTTACTGACTAATATTTCAATGGCAGGCCAAGGGTCTAACATGAAGCGAAAAAGTTTAAACTTTCAACTGATAAAATGCAGGTGGCACAGATTGCCATGGCCCATTAATCACAAATTCTTTTTATTTACTTGAATAGAATCCCTGGAACTTGTACACTGCCCTTTTTATCTATGTTATCTGCAACTTCTGCTCCTCTTCTGAGTACTGTAGCACTCCCATTCCTCTTGTGCTCTTTTTTCCTCCTGTTTTACAAAAGCCAATATTTCACCCTGTATGCTTATGTTCAAAAGAATTCAACCCAAATAATTGAGTCCGATTCTTTAAAGAAGAAAAAAAAAGTCAGGAGAAGCTTTATTAGCCGGACTACACCAGTTTAAATGTATTAATTAAAAAAAAAAACAAGCCTATTATGTTCCTGAAAGAAAAAGTAATTTTCAAGAGGTTACAGGATGAATGTCAGATTGAGTGGAGAACACATTATGGAAATACTCAGTGTTGATAAGTGAAACTTTTTTTTTTCAGTGATACTGAATATACACTAAAATAAATGTTATTATTTAACAAGTCCCTCGGTTTGAAGATAGGTTAATAGACATGCTATACAAAAACAGCAGGAAAAACTTACCTAAGAACTGTAATACACTACTGAAGCCACTGTAAATCCAGTCAAATATGAAGGACATATCTGAATCTTTTAGTCTGAAATAAACAGAAAATAGAATGCTCTGTTAGAACAACACATCAAACATTGTGAGGTGCTTACTGAGGCTGACTCCTGAGAGGTTCTACTATAAGACACTGCTGTCTGCACACCTCCTGTCTGTTTGCCTTGCAAGGGGCCCACAGCACTGGAACCACCACTTATGGCTGCAACCCCCAGTACTGTCTCGTACAGACTTCTACCACCGACAGCTTAAATTTAAACTTATCTCAAAGCAGAACTCTGGAACACCACATCCCTCCCCCATTTTTGGACGAGGCTCAGGAAAAGAGGGTTGAGGTGAGGATGCTCAGGGTGGCACCAGCTGTGGGCAGATGCCCTTTGACAACAGGATGTACCCTGGGACTTCACAAGATCCCCTTCTTTCTAGGATGGTAGAAACACCAGCATTCCAGTCCCTGGAGGGCAGCAAGTGGCCAGCTGGGCCAGCAGCACACAGCCAGCCACAGCAGCAGCCTCTGAGAGACATCTCACACCTTGAAAGTTTGGAGAACACACACAGCACAGAGGGAGAAGGGCCAGGACCTCACAGAGTCACTCAGGTTGGAGAAGACCCTTAGGATCACCAAATCCAGCCATCACCACCACTACCAACTGCACCTTTTCTGAAGCTGCGCCTTCAGGTAAGAGAATGCTGTCACTAGGTTCTAGGGCAGCCATGAGCAATTAGTTTCTTAACTTCCACCTTCCTCATTATCCAAAGTGAGGGTAGTCACACCGAGAGCACCAGTTTGACAGAGCAAATTAGTACCTAGCTGGAAAAGCTTTTGCAAGACCAAAGGGCAGCTTCCTTAGGAGCATTAGCTAGCTAACCCTGCTGCAGTACTTAATTCCTCCTAACAGGTTGGGAAGTCGGAGCTCAGGTCTTCGAGCTGAGGGCAGCATACCTTGTATGTCAGCGCAGTATTTGTGTGCTGGGGCTCGCAGGATGGCTTTAGGACAGCCCTGAACCTGGAGCATAGCACAGAGCAGTCAGACCACAGGTCAGCACCAGACCCAAATCCATCTGCCTGTCCTAACGATCACACTCATGACAACACGCGGAGGTTTTCCTCCACACAGCAACAGGTACGTCACGGCAATACCCAAAGAGGATGAAATATTATTGTTATTTATGTTTGCTCACACAGGAACAAAATCCATTCAGCCCATACTTGCCCTCCCTGATTGAGGATGACGAAGCGTTAGGCTTCCCCATGACTAACCCTGAAACTCTTCCCCACCTCCCACAGCTGACCAATGGAACAGTTGCAAATTTCAAGATACAAATAAGCTTGTCGATACATAAACAGCCAGTTACACAACGTCATGGCTGAAACTGTCACTTACATGTCTAAAAAGCAAAGGTCAAGAATAAGCAAATATGGCAGGAGGACACGTCAGCAGATTTATTTATTGCTTGAACAAAACACCGATCGAGAAAAGCCTCTGTAAGGCTTAGGAAAATGATCTGGCCAAATAACTTGCAAATCAGTGCAAACAGCGTGATGCAAGAGCAGTGCTCAGATTACCGAGGTGAGAATAACCTCACAGAGTTTAGCTGTATTAACCACTTCCTTGTGTGAAGCTTATGGATGAAAGAAGGAAATCTTCACTCACTGAAAACCTCTAACAAGGCAAGGTTCCAAATACAGCAGAACGTGCTTTGCTATCAGCCGGCAGCCCTTAAAGGGAAATACTACTTTTAAAATGGGGAAAAAATTGACAGCAAATTGTAAAAACATACTTGAGCTATTTGAACAGAGATATTAAATCTACTCTTATCGCACAGAAAAAACACCAACACAGCTCAGGGCAGTGTCACACTGAGCCACAACAACCTGCAGCACACTGCACGGCTGGGCCACGCAGCCAGCGTGCATCGACTTCGACCTTCCAGCCCCCGTGATGCACCATTAAGGCAGAGCAGTGAGAACTATTTTAGGGCTATTTCAAGGACTCCCTTGAAAGTAATGAGTTGTGAGGACCCAGACTTAAGGAGAAACTGTAACGGACACCTGACAACCTGTTGGTACTGACAGTTCACAGCCATCGCCAACTTATCCACTTGTGGACTCAGAAACATGAGAAGAGTTTTCTAGCGTCAACAACAGATGGTTGCCACCTCCAAACACCTTTAACAACCCTGGTTAACATTATTTCACAAGCAAAGTGTCACTTGTGTCTCCTGCGGAGCCTCTCCAGCCCATCTTCTGCAAAATGCTGCTGACAGCAGGGATAAGACAGCAAACTTGCTCACAGTTGTTCCATGTTTTCTTTTTCTCCTATGAGAAGCAGGGATTTTTGCCCCTGCCTTGGACCTGCATTTTCCTGGCTAAAAGCCAATTACTACATCCCAGAAACATAATAATGCTTACTTCTCAAATGTGCAAACCTTCAGATAAGAGAAACAATCACCTGAATTCTCATTTCAAATAAGCTCACCTTAACAATCTAAATTATTTCTGCACAACAACAAAAATCAAAACCCGTAACAAGTTCAGTGAGTAAAATGACAATTTGCCGTCTCAGTCAAATGTATTCTATGACACCACGCTTGAGGAAACAACATGGTCCGAAAATGAGCTAACAGCAGATTTTCTTTGGGTACTTTAATCAGTTTTTTGATAGCGAGTCATCTCTGAGATTTCAGAAAGAACAATCACACAGTGCTGCTATTAGATGGGCTGAATAACAAAGATCATGTATTGCAGGACATATACTTGGCTCTATTGCGTTCTTTATTCCGTGACAATATATTTGTAGTTAGCATTGATCCAAAGCAGATGTGAAACTGCAAAGTACACAGTTTATCTGTCAAGACAGCACTGCAACAGACACACGAGGCCCTAAAAGCAGCTGAGTAAGCGCTTCAGTCGCAGTCCAGCTCACAGAAGCTGCTCTCAGATCATAGTCTCAAAGCGGGGCCCACTGCAGCAGTTTCTGTACTTATTTTAAAAACAAATCATCAAAAAACCCAACATATCGGAGCACGAATATGAAATTATTTTTGATCTTCTGGGTGATCTACCGTGATCTGTGTTGGAAGAAATGATGCTCAGAACAAACCTTGACGGATCATTAATAATGTGCCAAACAACCAGAGGAGAAAGTTGTAAGGCACTTGCAGGTCACTACGTCATATTACAATACAATTCTTGAAATCACAAACACCAAAGTGAAATCTGAGACGGGCCTCAAAAGAAACTGCCAAATAATCATAAAAGATTCATGCAGCAGACGGCAGGCACGGGGCTGGTTATCTCAGAGCCAGAGATCAGAGTCTGCAGAGCCCCCCCAGAGGGGGGTGAGCACCCAGAGGGGCTCTGCACAGAGTGATCAAAAAATAAGAAGAAATTAAACGGGAAGGAAATTCAACCACACTGCTTGCAGGCAGGCAGGTGAGGAGAGGGAACATAAGGGGTGACTGGGATTCTGATTCACGGCGTTCAGAAGCAATGGGCTTTTTCGGATGGTGTGGAAAACAATTCTATCTACTAGCAGGAGGACCGTGGGTTGTTTTTGTGATAACGGCACAGAAATCCGGATGAGAATTCAGTAATAAATGTACCCAAAGCAGCCTGACACAGCCGTGAGAGCCCGAAGAAGACACAGCAGGCACACGGCAGCCTTCATAGCCGTCAGCTCAGCATCTCTGACCCAGAGAACAATGGATCTTTCTGTTGCTAGGAGTGCGGAGAGAAAACTAATAGTAGGGAGGGAAGCATCGGGCAGAAACGCGAAACTCGTCCATTTTCCCACGACAAGGGGTGTTTTTTAGCGGTATTTGCGACCAAGGAGATGCCGAGCCGACGGGAGGGGCACCCAGCGCGGATCGAACCCTTCCGAGCGCCGCGTCCTATCCGTGCCACCGCCACGGCCCGGCCCGGCCGTACCGAAGCGCCGTTCCCGCAGCCGCTCTCGCCGCCTGACGCCCCGCGCCCGGCCGCTCCGCGGCGCAACCCGCGCAGGCCGCTTTAGGCCGGAGCCCGCGGCGGCCGAGCGGCGGGGACGAGGGCAGGCCGCGGCTTCGGCACCGCCCGCAGCGCGCCGCGGAGGAGCCCCAGAGGCCGCGGTCGGCATCGAGGCCTCGCCCCGTCGGCTCCCCGTCCCCTTGCTCACCACCGCCGAGCCTCAGCTCCGGCCGCTCCACCGGCACCGACAGCGATCGACCCCGCCGCCGATCCCCGCTCCGCCCCCCGCGCGGCGCCTTCCGGGCCCGGGCCGGCCGTGCGGCACAGCGCGGAGCTCCGCCCGGCGCCTCCCCCCTTGCCGCCGTCGGCCGGGCGCGGATCCGTCGCGTGTCCCCGCGTTGCCGTGGAGGAGGCGGAGGGCGGGCGGTCTCTCCTCGCGTTCCGCACCTTTTCTCCGCAGTTGGGCGGAACGCGGGGGACAACCCCGAGCTCGGTGCCCCACACGTCCCCCGCACGGCCCACGGCCTCCCGTATCCCGATCGGCTCGAGCGGCGCCGTGTCACCGCACCCCGGCGCTGAGGATCCCGTCCGTTCGCCGAACTGGGGCTCCCACTCCGCGGTGCCGCACGGCGACTCGCCGGCTCTCACCGAGCACCGCGTACGGCAGTGCCGCCCCGCCGACAGCGGACTCGCAGTGGGGACCGAGAGGAACGCGGGGACGTTTAAGCAATTTCTGTAGCGATGACCCTGTGTTTTACACGCGGGCTCCCTGCCCTGACGGGTGACGGGCCGCCCGGACACGTCGCACGGCCCGTGGGGCGGGGCGTTCCCGCACGACGGCACCGCCGGGCCGGGCCCCGCCCACGGCCCGGCCTGCCCCGCCCCTCGGCTGTCCCTTTAAGAGGCCCCGTCCCGCCCACTTGCTGCAGCGCCGCCGCTTCCGGAAGTGCCACGTGTACGTAGTGCGCGTGCGCGGCCCCGTACTTCCGGTGTGCGGAAGCCCCGCCCCTTCTCGCAGCGCTGGGCCGGGCGCCGCCACTCGGGCGGCTCCGCTGAGCCTCTGTCCGACCCCGCCCGGCCCGGCCCGGCTCAGCGCCGCCATGGCTCAGCCGGCCCGGCCCGCCGCCGCTTATCGTAGCCAGAACGGCGCGGGCCAGCAGCCCTACAGCAACGGTGAGACGGGACGAAACGCTTGGGAGAGAAGCCGAGGCGGGGGGAGGCGGGTGCTGCTTCCGCCTCGAGGCCTTCGGGCGCCCGGCGCCTCCCTTGGTGCTGCCACGTCCCCGGGGCGCCGGGCGGCCCGCGATGAGGGTAGGCCCCAGGCAGCGGGGCTGGCGGCGGGGGGAACCGCGTCACGCAGCAGTGCGGGGCGGCCTCCGGTCGGGAAACGCGGAGCGGTGTGCGTTGCTTGCAGCGTCTCGGAGGGTCGTTATTGGGGCAAAGCGACCCTCTTCCCACTTCTTTTAGTGGTGTGAACATCCTTGTGGGCTGACGGGGAAATCTGTGTGTTAGCTAGGTGAAACGTGCTGCGTGCCGTGCTGCCTGTCTGCAGCTCCTCACGGGCAGTGGAGGGGCAGCGCTGAGCTCTGCCGTCTGGGGACGGCGGTGGGGCCCCAGGGAACGGCGTGGAGCTGCGACAGGGGAGGGGCGGCGGGCGGTTAGGGATGAGTCCTGCACCAGAGGGAGGTGGGCATGGAATGGGCTGCCCGCGGCAATGGGCATGGCCTCGAGCTGCTGGAGTTTGAGAAGCATTTGGATGACACAGCCATAGGGCTTGGTTTTTTTTGGTGGTCCTATTTAGGGCTGGGGGTTGGGCCTAGCGATCCATGTGGGTCTCTTCTAGCTCAAAATGTTCTGTTCTAAATGGTTTGTGTTAGTCATTACTTCAGGCCGTGTCCCCACCTGTGATAACACTGCAACAGCCAAGTGAGCCTGGCCCTTTGGAACCGAGCTGTACATGTGGCACAGCTTATTGCCCGGAGGAGGACCCTGCTGAGCTCAGGCAGTCACTCGCTCACTGTGTTTTATCTTGTCTGTCATGTAAAGCCAATATTGTCTTGTTCTGTACATCCTGATCTAGGAAAGCCTTGACTGCTTTCTTCTACTCAAAATACATCTTTTTGAAGCCAGATGCTGAAGGTGATACCAAATAGCTAGCTGACCTTCTGAGCTAGCAAGAAGGAAGCACAAAGGCAGCCTTGTCTCTGTTTGCTTTGCATGTGTGGAAATCTGTGCTGTTGGAAAGTGTTTTCTGACTTCATATGTACTTCCAGCATCCCCTGAACTTCATTCCTTAATTGGATGGTTATGTGTTTTAGTGGTTATGCTGCATCAAGACAATTAAGTTATAATGAGCTCTTTTGATTTTCCTGCTTTACAGCTGGGTAATTAAATGGTTTGACTTGTCACCCCCTTCTTCTTTCCCAGTGCTTATGACTTCTGAAAAGGCATCTTAAAAACAAGTGTATTGCAGCTCATAGGGTCAGCAGTGTGGGACGTGGATACATAAATCTGAAAAGAGAGCCTCTGTTCTGGAGAGTTTATAGTCTAGGCAGAGAATGTACAGAAAGAATGTTAACTAATGGAGTAACCAAGTGGGATGATTTACGTGTTGGCATCATTTTATATTTGATTTGTAGTCAGACTAAGCACACAGTACAAGTTGTTGCAAGGTAGTAGTAGCAGGAAGACACATTTCAGGCTAAAGCTGTATGAAAACCGAAGAGATGAAATCTAAAGTTGTGCAAACACAGGGTGGTAGAATTAATCAGTTACAGTATACAGATATATGTATAAAATATGTTGAGAAGGTGCTGTGATCCAAGGCTACCTCAGGAAAATACATTCTATAAAAGCAATCTAGAGAACGCTGTTACACCATTTACAATGGTCTGTGAGGAAAGAAAGCTGCCAGCAGAATGATGAACTGTAATAATGGCATCAGATCTTCTCTCAACCTGTTGCTCACCTTCCTGTTTGCAGGTAACTCCCAGAGCTCGCATGCTGGGCCTGACAGTGAATGGCTGTAGCAGCAGCACCCTACGCTGACCTGGAAATGGTTTGGCAGTGAGCATCGGGTTGCTTAGTAACAGCCTTCCTCCACTTCACTTGTGTTGTTGTTTTTTTTGTAGGATTGGTATTCTCTCTTCACTGAAAAGCAAATCGATAATCTGTAGCTCATAGGTCTGAAATGTAAGCAAGATGGAGAAATTCTTTTAGGATCTGTCGCTTGTCTTAGTTTCATATCCTGGCATGGTGCTTTGAGGCCACGCAGAGCTTCAAAAGCTTTTGGATTTGGCCTGCTCTTGGTTTGCTTGGAAGCAGTGGGTAAGGCCCTGTGGAATGGGGTGCTGCTGGGGGTCCTTGCCACGTGATGGAGTGTGTTCAGCCTTGCTCTCCCTGGGGCTGGAGATGCTGTGACTGGTGAGAGCAATGTGCTCGTTGGTGGGCCTGCAGAGAAGTGACACTGAGGTTCTGTATAGCAGAGAATGTGGCTCCCATAGCCTTCCATGCTCATTCTTTGCTTTTATAAAATTGTTGAGCAGCTATCATGTGTTTCAGTGCTGCTCCTGACCTCTTTGAAATTTCTTATGGTCTTGTCTGTGTAGAGTTGTCTTCCACTGTTAGACTGGGGGCCTCTCTTATGTTACTAACTCTTCTCTTGTATGCTGAGTGTTGGTGGCTTTGCTGTTTTGATTTAGATCTTCAGTCCACGCTGATTTCATTGTTGGCTTCATGGAGCAGTGCAGGAAAGAAGCAGCAGCCTATGGGGGAATTCCACTGGTGTAGGTTATTGAGGCTTTTCTTTGCACTTACGACTTCAGAAAGTAAAAACAGAAGTTGAAGTTTAGAATGCTGCTTCCAAAATCTAATTGATCACTAAGTGGCACAGAAAGATCAGGTCACTTGATGTTTGGGTTTCACCTCACTGTCATTGCTTTATCTTCAGTATTATCCCTCAAACAGGAAAAAAGAGAGCTAAATACTCTGATTCCTGACCAGGCTACCGACTCGTGCCCTAAGCTGAATAATCAAGCTATAAAATTAATTACTATTTGTTCTGTATCTTTTATGCAACATACTGCAATGTTATATCAATATACTGTGATATAGTCAGGGGCCTGGCATTACATAAGAAACCTTAGTCATTTGTACAGCTAGCAAGTTAAATTTACAATTCATTTTGTAAATCAGTTTTTGAAAACCCATCTGATATGCTGCAGGGTAATTTTCAAAGGTGAGTCAGAACTGTGGGAATTCTTATGTTTGCAAGCTTTTCGTTTGGACATCATTGATTTTAAAGCATTAGTAATTAATAAGATTTATGAGCAGCATTGCAAGGCCAGTGAGCTATAACTGGATTTCCTAACTGAATGGCAGATAGCTTATTGAGACTAATGGCTGGAGAATAATATGTGTGTGCTGTTCATGCACAAATAACAGGCAGAGCGAGGATGAGGTCAGCAGTGCTGTAGTAGAACCCCAGCTAAGCAGTTAGCATGGAGATGCAGTGTTCAGGGAGGTGACAGCTGTCTCTGAACTGCACCCTGGGGCTTTCTAGGGAATGAGGAGTTGTGTGGCAGTCGCAGTGTTCGTCCTCACTCAGGTATTTCTGTGTTGTTTAGCTTGTTTAACTGTCGTGTGTGCCTGAGTTCAAAGTTATGTCAACTTGGAAATGTGAACTTCCTCTGCTCTTAAAATGTAACTGGAAAGTTCTGGTAAGCAAAGGCAGCTAAGAAACCAGCTGTTATTTTGACATTAAATGAAACTCTGTGATTTCATACTGGTGGCAGCTGTTTCCGGTACCTGTATGCAAAATATATGTCTGTCTATGTGCTCATCTTCATAGCATGCTTTTGAAAATGTGTTGAATCTTGCTGTGGTTTCTGATCTAGAAGCTAAGTACTTTTATTTTTCTAGGCTCTTCTTTTTTTTTTTTTTTCCCCCCAAAAAATAATTTTGGAAATCTGTGAAGTAGTACAGGGTAGCAAAGAAGAATTGTACACCAAAATTACAGCGAGGATCTCTTTGGATTTCATGCTTATAACTGTGTATGTGGATTGTCTCTAACATTCAGACTGTGCTTAGGGGTGGAGTGCAGCAGGGTGGCTGGCTAACATAAATGATACAGCCTTGGAAAGTGCTTGGTGTGTTTGTGTACGTTGTGTCTAGCTGTGGCATGGGTTATCTATCCTTCTGCTGGAATGATTTTGCTTGGAAATGTTGCCCTTGCAACATTATTCTTGTGGCAGCAGTATGAACAACCTGCAGCATCATCCTTCTTGATGGTGCTCTTAATGTACTGGAAAGCTCACAGAACTGTCTGTGTTCCTGTGTTAGACAAATCTGGTGATGCTCTGCTGGTGCTGTTTGCTGTTTTGAGTTGATCACTTCAGGAAAAAATGGAAAAGATTACAGCTTAGTTCAGCTGTGGCACCCAGTAGATACGAAGCACTGTCAAGCTTTATTTTCTTGATGGGTGAATTATTTTTTGGTAAATTATCCTTCACTCCATGTTCCTGACCAGTTGGTTATGTGAGCTGTATGTGCATGAGAAGCTCTCACTAAAATTAGCTGCAGAACCTTTTGTGGATTAGCTCTGTCACTCGAGAAATAGCATGGGGACTTGAGCTGAACCTGTTTGCATCTTTGCTATAAGATGAGGTTTAAGTCAGTGCCAGTCCTTAAACTGGATGTAAGGACGGGTTCTGCTGCCACTGCTCCCTGGTGCCCCTGCCAGCTGTGTACAAACACATTGCCTCTGTGGCTGATGGCCTTCTGAGTGCTTCTGAAGGTGGAAATAGCCCTGTGTGAATTGCAGAGAGCATGGATTTTGTTCAGCCACTCGCTTTGTGAGCTGCACGGTTGTGAAGTCACTGTAAAATAATAATAATAATTAGAAAGATTGCAGCTGTTGATAACAAAATGCTATCAAAATTGGGACCCTTGTGTTACTTGTCTTTTGTGGCCTGGGGACTAATAAGAATCCAAGGAAGGAAAATTCCAGAGTCACGTCTTATTTTCAGAAGCAATATGCAATGCAGACTGAAAGGTTTTTTCCTTCTAGGTCCTGTTCAAAATCAAATGATGCGTTCATCAGATGCCCAGGGATACAGCCCATCACTTCCAGGACCGTACTCGCCTCAGACGCCATCAAAGGTTCCTCCACATCCATCTTCTGGACAGTATAACTACAGTGGCTCTCAGAATGTTTCTCAGTTCAACAGTTATCAAGGACCTGGGCAGACTCTCAATAGGCCACCAGCAGCACCTCCATCTGGCTCACCGGTGCAACAAACAGGTCCTGTGCCACAAGTGCTGCCACCTGCATTGCAAAACTCAGCTGCTATCTCATCTCCTGGTGGCTTTCCTCCTGCAGCTAGCCCGCCAATGCATCCCAACTGGCAGTACAGCCAGGCTCCTGTGAGCCACCCAGCTGCAGCTCAACCAAGCCATTCAGCTCCTGTGGCAGGGACAGGGCCTGCTCAGCCACCGCTGCTGCTATCAGGAAATCCTCCAGCAAGTTATCAGTATGCTGCTTCTCCAGGAGGTCCTTCGCTTCAGAACAGCTATATGAAGCCAGGTAATCATAACTTTCTGATAATGTTCTCTTAATTGACTGCTGGTGTCCACCTCTGTGTCCATTTTAAAAAATGATGTTGGTAATAAAATTCACTCTGTAGCAGCCTTTTGCTTAGGCTGTCAAAACAAATACTTGAAAAAATGCATATCATAAACATCAGGGTGGGTTCTTTAGATGAGCAATAGAAGTTTTTGTGCAGAAGTTGCATTTTGCCTGAGTGGCTGAAGCAGGTAACTTCTGTTCTGGGAAGCTGTGTGTGGGTAAGGCTGTTTCTGTTGCCTTTGGTTTTTTTCCTTGGAGTGTTGGAGTATTTGCATGCGTCAGTCACGTGAGGGCTTATGGACTTCCCAGATGAAAATTGGTTGCATTTAGTGTGCTTTTCTGCAGTTTAAAATCTCACTGGCTTTTCTGTGGACTGATTCTGAAAGTTCTCAGAATGGCCTCAGTAAGGATGAGACAACCAGCTTGAGCACAGCCTGGGAAGAAAACTGGGAAGCATTCTGTGTTGTTGAAATAGAGGGCAGCTGAAAGAAGAACTTCATCCCCACTTCAGATTTTACGACTGGATCAGAACTGTCAGTCTTTGGGAAGAATTCTGAAAGTGCAAGATACAAGAAGCTGGTCCTTCTGCAGCCTGCCTTCTGTTTTCTCCTCCTGTGTTTTGAGCTGTAAAGTTTTGATAATATTAAGTAACTTCGTAATGTAACTTTTAAGTGTTGTGGGAAACCCACCTTAATACTCAATTTTTACTTTGCCAAACTGTTGTTTGCTATTAGAGTATTTTTAATCAGCTTTCTGAGCATAACAGGAACCAAGCATAGAAATATTTTACGTGTTAAAGCGAATCCGATGAAATACTTTTTAGCTTCATTAAATGTTTTTCTTGATGCTGACTTCTTGATATATGCCTAGCTAATTGCATGACAGTTTATTGAAATAATATTTTGGAGTCAGTGCTTAAAATGGTAAGCAATGAGAAATCCTGGGAAATGGCTTATGAGAGAGAATTCTTATCTCCTTTGAATGGTGAATCTTCCCGAGCAATTTCCCTGGTAGCGTTCTGTGGAACGGTGCTCACTTTAAAATGAGTTTATCTGGTTGTGCTGATTATGCTCATCCTTCAAACCAAGATCTGCCAGCTGCCTGCCCAGCCTGTGGCAGCCTCTTACAGATGCAGAATCTGTACGTTGCTATTTTGCATCAGGTTATTGAAGTGGAAGGTGAGCTTCCTGTCAGAAGCAATCTGCATTAGGCTCTTCTAGTTTGTTATATGCTGTCTAATTTGGGGATGTACTAAAATTCATGATGTCCAGACTTTGTAATAGAAATCAGGATGCTTTCTGTACCTCTTAAAATTCTTACCAAGAACTGTGAAGAGAGGAGGAAAAAAAAATACCAAACAGAGACCCAAAAACTAAAGGATTGTGGTTAACAGCTACAGGAACACAGTTTATCAGGAGCATGGCAGAAAGAATCTGAAGTTGTAAAACCTGTGTGCATGTTAGGATTTATTTCATGCTGTGTATCATGTTAATGAGAGACGTATCTAGAGTTCGATCTGTGTGTTCTGAGTCTTCTGTTGCCTTCAGTTGGGTTGAACTAAAACTAATCTGTTTACAGGATCTGTACCTCCACCAGTGACTCAGCCTTTAACACCTCTCCACCCTCCCTCAAGGCCACCTTTGGGACCTCCTCCCGTTGGTGGTCCACCTCTAATTAGGCCATCCACAGTGACAGCAGGAGCACCTAACACACAATCTCTGCTACATTCAGCTACAAATCAAGAAGGTGAGAAACAATTTGCTCTTTTTTGTTGAATTTGGATTTGGCAGCTGTGCCCCATCCCTGCTGGTGTTCAAGGCCAGGCTGTGTGGAGCCCAGCACAGCTTGGTCTAGTTAGTTGGTGGCAACGAGCCCAGTTGTCCTTTGGGAGCACACTCGATTTCAAGGTTTTTATCTCAAGTGGAATTTGTGTGACCATATCAGAACTGCTGATGGTTTGTAAACAGTACTGGACTAAGTGTAAAAGTGAAGGGAGTTTGATGTTTCCATGTGCAATCGGTGGAAAAAGTAGTCAGGGAACTTGGTACCTAAATTCCAAGAGTCTTTGTGAACTGCAGCCAACATACAGAGCCTTCCTCTGATGAGAATGAGAAGTGCCCTGACAATTTCCCACTTATTAGCTTGGAATTTATGAAGTATGCCTAATGTAATGTTAGCAGATCATTCAGCCAGACATGTAGACCTTCACATGTTTTCCCTGAGAAAGCTTGTAGGTTTTTTCTGAATGTCCTTTGAGGTCATGTCAGCAGGGGAAGCAAGGAAGGATGTGAGAAATAGGACAAGATGTACGCTTAATCGAGTTTCGCCCTGAGTCAAAGGTAGATCAAAACTATGCTGATCTGCATATACATTCAGCAAAGAGAATTGCATCTCACTTACCTTGTTTCAACTTGTTTGTAACTTGTTAATTTTTGCTTGGACTCCTCCTTAATAGGTGATGCTACATCTGCTGCTGGCGATGGGTCTGCGGTCCAAAACAGCTATGATGCAATAGAAGGAGGTGGCCTCATGGGTAAGGTTTGGGAATTAAAAATCTTTGCCATTGAGTAATTTGTTTAAGAAGAGATTTGTTTGGAAAAGATGGAAGTTGAGGTGTTTAGGTACAGATGTCTACTTTATCTAATGTCTGACTTGAAACTAAAAGTGATTACTTGAGGCATTGACAGTTTGACATTGACATGTAAGAATTCTAAAGCAGTTAGCGTTGCAAAATTGATGGCACTTGTCACTTGTTTACACTTAAAAATTAAACAACAAAAAGTCCTTCTTTGATAATGAGTTGACCAACCTGCAGTTCAGCAGTTCATTTCAGGTATGTCTTTTCTGCCTCTAGCAACCCCACATCCTTCTGCACCTGCAAATCTGAAGATGAATAGAAATGTAGGCTATTCTTATCCTGCATTGCCACCAGGCTACCAAAATACTTCTCCACCTGGAGCACCAGGAGTGCAAGCATCTGCTTTGCAATATCCAGATGGATCAAAACATTTCCACCAGGTGAAGTTCTTGTTTTGTTTCATGTTACTAAGCCAATTCACTTGAATAAAGAATAAAGAAAAGTGTGGTGATCTGTGTTGTATCTCTGTGGGGTTATGGGTGACAGTTTGGTGTGCAGTTTGCTCAAGATGACAGACATAACCAGAAACTTATGCTTTTTTTGTTGTTTTGTTAGCAGTCTAGAAAAATGATGCTAGCTCTTTCTGAAGAGTCTTATTTTTAAATCTCCTTAGAACATCAGTCTTCAAAAATTATTAGTTTTCTAAGATGTCCTATAGGCATGCTTTTCATACCTCATGTCATATTGCTAGCTGAAGTATGTTTTTCCTGTGCTTTCAAACCAAACTGGCCAATACTTTTGCCAGCTTGGCTTCTGTATTCCAAGAGTTTTGTGGTATGCCTGTGGTAATTTTAACCTCTGTTATGTTACAAACCTAAGCAGCAGTAGCATTTCTAAACATAATACAATGACAGTAAACTCAAAATTTGAAAGAAAAATGTTTGCTTTTGAAGTGGACTGTTTCACCCAAATAATCAATGTTAACTTGTGAAATTTTGACTTTAGCCTCCCCTAGGCACTAATCACTTAAATGCATCTTTGGGTAGCCTGAGTTTACAGCAAGAGGGATTAAGACCTGTGAATCTTCTTCAAGAAAGAAATATTCTTCCTACAACCCTTCTCCAGGCTCCTGTCCCAAACTTGCATGAAGACATCCAGAAGCTCAACTGTAACCCAGAGTAAGATTATCCATTTGCTGTAACTCATCAAAAGAAATAAATCACTAGTTGTAAATGTAACTTAATATTTTTAACTTTGTGAGTTGAAAAAGATTGAAAGCAGGCTTCACTCTGTTAAGGTAAAGGTGGTAAGTGGTTAAAGCTCTGAAGTGAGGGAACAATGTAGAATGTATTTATTATACTTTTAAGTTCACTGATAACTGGTTTTTAGCCGTTGACATTGTGGTCTTCAAACTGTCCCCTAATTTCTCATGTCATAGTACAGCCAGTGCCATTGGTTCCCTTGGGTGTGGGATCAAAAACTGGGGTTTCTTTGTAAGCTACTTTTTTTTTTTCAGTTAGAGAAAAGATTTATATGTATTTTCTAGAAAAATGATCTGGGAGATGTTTGCTAAGGCCTTAAGAGACTGTCAAAATATGGTGCTTAAATGAGTAACATAGCATTAATTAACTAGTTGTGTTCTACTGCAGGTCTTTTGGAAGCATGTGTATCCAATTGCTGTTGCTTTTCGTTGGGAATCTAAAGATAATTTAATGGGATTCATTAGATAGTAACGAGGTGTTCCACAGATAGTGAAATCTGACAAATAGTTCTGACTTGTATTCCTTTCTCTGGATTCAAGATTGAGGCAGTTGCAGAGCTGACCATTTTCTGGTGCAGACATCAGAATTTTAATGGCCTGCTATCTTTGTTTTTGTCTAGGACAGTAACTCTGTCTTCAGATCTATAACAAGCATCTCATAACCCTCACAATCTTTGTCAGGGTTCTTAGCTGCTGCTAAGAGCATTTTCTAAGCCTCTGTCACCAGGAAATTGTGTAGAAAATACAAGTAAAAACATATTGCTTGCAAGGCAACTATAAATAGGTAGAGTGTAAAAACTTTGTGGTGTAGCTGGCAGTGAGTGTGATTGAGATCTTAAATAAGAGTTAACTTACTTGAGGGAGGTACATTAAGAAGTTTGTGAATGCAGAAACAGCTTACGTCTGTACTGAGAGCAACCATTTGAAACAATGGAGTAAATGGAATGTCAAACAAGAGTTTGTACTTGGAATAATCTCCCTGAGCAAACCAACCAAACCACGTACGACCAGGCCCTCCTGCTTTGCAAGCCTTTTCAAAGAGGTCAGGGAAGCAGCACCTTTGAGAAATGGCTCACAAACAGCCGTGCCAGGTTTGCACGAGTGTTGTGCACATCTGCCTTTGTGAAAACCACCAAGTTCTGGAGTTACAACTGTGCACTTGTTTGTTGTTTTAAACTTTGCTGGTTCAGATCGGTGCATAAGGCCATCTCAAAAAGGGGTTCAACTTTCTGCTTTGTGTATCAAGATTAGCTGCAACTTTGAGCATTGTTGGGCTAACCTTTGATTTGAATCACTAAAGTGGCAGCAGTGCTGCATAAAGAGTGTCTGTACAGTGTAATGAAAGAGCTCAAAATATACACTGTGACTAAAATGAAACAGTGACAGAGTTGGAGAGGGTATTTTATTTGGAAGTGGATGTTCACCATTATCAGCTCTGAAAAACGTGGAGGATGTTATGTTCCACTGAAATCATTTTATTATCTGAAAGTAATCAAAATAACCCTTTATCTTCTGTGTAGGTTGTTCCGCTGTACTCTGACTAACATTCCTCAAACTCAGGCCTTACTGAATAAAGCCAAGCTTCCTTTAGGGCTCCTGCTTCATCCCTTCAAAGACTTATCGGTATGACAAATATTTAGAACTTTGAATGCTGAAATATCACTGTAGTTGGCGAATGAATTGCAAAAGGAGGGCAGCTGTGTTGGCTAATCTTGGCATTTAAAATTTGTTTCGCTGTCATTTATCTGAGACTTTTTCTCCCTGCCACTTTTAAACTTTCAAGCCTCGATTCTTAACAAACAACAAGAGTGCCAAACCTCAGAAAAAAACAAGCTTAGAGGCAACACGTGTAAATACATGAAGATATAAGTAAATGTCACTGTTAGTTGGCTGTATTTTCTCAGGTGACAGTTGTTATTGGTTTTTTTTGTAATGTAGTTAAGCATTAACAAAGTGAAAGGGGTTTGACTGTCCTCCCTGAATACTTTGAATTTATCAGTGCATCTTCTCAATGTTGCTGTTTTCCACAAGTGAAGGAATTTTGCCGGATATGGTGGTGTTGATTCTGATGTTTGTTCTGTATTTGCTGTAGATCTTGATCTTACACCATCAGTGTGAAATTAAGGACTGTAGAGGCTTGAAGGGGGAGAATATGCAGCCAAAAAAAAACATTAGAGCTAGGTTCCAACCAGTATTATTGTTAAGGAACCTTGTGCAGGTGCTTCATGGGTTCAGAAATGGGCAGAAGTATGCTTTGAGTGGCCAGGAACTGCAGTGTAGATGATTGCCATAGATGAAGGGCTGTAGTGTTGATGTTTTAAAATAGGAAGCTTTTCTTTTCCAGCAATTGCCAGTGGTTACTTCAAGTACTATTGTGAGATGTCGTTCCTGCCGGACATACATTAATCCTTTTGTCAGCTTTCTAGACCAAAGGAGATGGAAATGCAACTTGTGCTATAGAGTGAACGATGGTAGGTTTAAATTTTATTTGTTTTAAACTGCTGTGGTTGAGCTTTCATACCTCATCCTTTGATGCCATCACAGTTTTGGCCCTCTCAGTGTTATTGGCTCATCTGTTGTGCTCTGTGGACATGAGAAATGTTCTCCACCAGCAAAGACTCTGAGTCTTTGGTGGTGGTCTTCCATGGTACCCTTGCAGCTGACAAAGTTGCTGCCACATCTAATCCAGTGCTACAAGTAGCATTGCACAATGAGCTCAAAAGAGCTGAATTTTAAATTGTAGCACAACTAATGCTATTGTGGACTAGTAATGTGTTAATTTATTTGCACAGTTCCTGAAGAATTCATGTATAATCCTGTGACAAGAGTTTATGGGGAACCTCATAAAAGACCCGAAGTCCAGAACGCTACGATTGAATTTATGGCTCCATCTGAATACATGGTGAGATTTTACTTTGACTTATTCTCTCCCTTTGTTTTATTTCCACAGGGAAGTCAGGAAAAAAAATCCTCTTTATAGAGGATGCTTTCCATTTCATTACAGCAGCTACTGCTGCTTGAAGTACATCTAAGAAGCCTTGGGTGTTACTTCAAATAGGTTGTCTTTTATGAACATTTATGATCTTAGTGTTCTCTATTTAGAACATGTGGGTGTTTGTGGGCATTTTGAAAGGAAACCACAATTACAGAGTTACCAAATAAGTGAAATGTATTTAGAAGTTTTGACATCATTTGTATTTGCAGTGGAATTATCACAGCCTAATAAAAATCACCTTGAAAATCAAAGGTAATATTTTCTTCATTTAGTTACGTCCACCTCAGCCACCTGTGTACCTCTTTGTATTTGATGTCTCTCATAATGCAATAGAGACAGGATACTTGAATACAGTCTGCAAGACTTTGTTGGACAATCTTGACTTGTAAGTAATATTTTTGTTCTTAATGTCCTCTTTTCCTCGTGGAACCTGATAGACATTAACATGGCACTGCTTTCTGCCCAGCAGTTTCTTGCATTTCTGTTCCTGTCACAGCTGCACCAGTATATAAAGCAACACTGAGGTGCATTTCTTCATTTCCTATCTGCTGTCAATCCCAGAAAAGAGTACATGTATTAATGATGTCTTTTCAATTGTACTTTGTAAAAGCTAAAATATAGATATGTATCCATCCTTCTACTTGACTAGCATTGGAAAATACTGAAAGCTGACTCAGAATTATTCAGGTGTTGTTCCTTTCTGGAAGGAACCATTGGATTGCCATTGCAGACTTCTAAAGGGGGCTACAATTTAAGTCTTCAAAGTCCAGTGTTAAGTAGGACAATTGTCTTAGCACAGCATGCTCTTATGGCTTCTCTTCTGGAAGGCTAGATTCTAGAATAAGGTTTTAATTGAAATGAGAAAAACAAAACAAGCACTTATTGCTGTGTTTGGAACCACAGACTTTTTTTTTCTAAGTGTTATTAATCCATTTTTATTACTCGCCTTAAAAGTCTTGAATGTCTGCTAGGTGATTCTACTACAAGCTCCTGTTTTTAATCTGATGTGACTGAAGTGTTTGCAGTATAGCTGTTAAGCTACTTGCTAGCATCCTTAGACAGGTACAGCGAATGTATTTAAAAAAGCCTTGCAGAAATGAAATTTCATCTTACTGAACACCATCTGTCTGACTCTTTTAGGCTTCCTGGGAACACGAGAACAAAAATAGGCTTCATAACATTTGACAGCACGATCCATTTCTACAGTCTTCAGGAAGGTCTCTCTCAGCCTCAGATGCTTATAGTTTCAGATATTGAAGGTATGCAGTAATAGCTTTAGTGTGTATTAATGGCTGTTGCTTTTGATAGCCCTTTGAAAAAAGCATATGTGTGGTGAGTGTTGGCAGACCAGTCATTATCCTCTCTGTTAATGGCTGTGGAGGAAGGTTTCTTGCCAAAGCTCTGAATGTCTGAGCAAGTTGTGGCTGTTTGTGACTTAAACATGAGAACAGCCTTCCCAACATGTAGCTTTGTTTGTGTAGCTACCTAAATTTCTGTTATGATCAAAACTGAATTGGTACAAATTCTCAGTGACTGTTTAGTGATGTTCTGCTTATATTCTCAAAGCGCTTTTTACTCAGGTTAAGGAGCAGAAGCACTCTTGAAAATGTTCCTGTGCATTTTTATTTAATAGATTTTTCTATCCTTCAATGCTTTCAGCTGTTATTTTGAAGTGGCAGTGTAGCCACAGCTATGCTTATCAGGGGAAAAAGGTTAATGTTTGTATGGATTTACGCAATGATGCAGTTTGTTTTTCTAATAGGGATAATGGTTGGGAAATAAAACTTGGGGAAGCCTGTTCTGTTTCATTAAGAAACAATTAACACTTTTTTTTTTCTTCCAGATGTATTTATACCAATGCCAGAAAACCTATTAGTAAATTTAAATGAAAATAAAGAGGTAAGAGCTGCGTTAGGTGGAAAATGACACGCATGTAATGAGATGTGCTTGACAGTTCATGGTTTCATTTAGTGCTCTTTAATGTCTGAAGTTTTAATGTCAAGTTTGAAGTCTTCTGACTTCTGCTTGGCTTTAAACATTTAACAATCTAAAGCAAGACAATAGTTTACTTTTGCTGGGATTTATCTACTGCTATAATACTGGAAGTGTTAATACATATTTATGACTCAGTAATAAACTTGATAAAGAAGAAAACTCCTAAGACTTTTGTCTTAATTTTATTTTCTAACTTGCAGCTAATTCAAGATCTACTGAAGAGCTTGCCACAGATGTTTACCAAGTCCCTGGAAACTCAGAGTGCTCTTGGGCCTGCATTGCAGGCAGCCTTTAAACTGATGTCCCCTACTGGAGGTAGAATCTCTGTCTTCCAGACACAGCTTCCATCTGTGGGAATGGGAGCACTGAAATCTCGAGAAGAGCCAAACCAAAGAGCAACTGCAAAGGTTAGGAAAGCTAAAAAGGTTAAGAGAACTGATAGCCCTGTTCTGTATGTACGTATGGCTCTTGAGTTGCCTGTTTTTTAAAGATGCTACTGAAATAGTGATAAAAGATTAATTTTAGTGCCCTGAAAATAAGCAGTAAATATATTAATCTTATTTCCTTTGTGTCTTGTAATACTCCCTTGTGCTAACAGGACATACACCTGACACCATCAACTGATTTCTACAAGAAGTTGGCCTTAGACTGCTCAGGACAACAGGTCGCAGTGGATTTGTTTCTTCTTAGTGGACAGTATTCTGACTTGGCTTCTCTAGGTGAGCTGTATGAAGTTGTGATGTGACAGGTAACTCCAGGGGTTCTGTGTTGAAGATTAGCATTCAGTGTGTGAAGAAGTCTTGCGTGTCAGGATGCAAATTCATCCTTGATGAGCAGGAGCACTGTGAACAGAATGCAGTGTTTCAGTCTTTCCTTGATCTAGCATCCATGTTGACCCTTACTGAGTGGATTTCTGTGATCCTGGTTGAAATGTTCCTTTTCTGCTTTCTACCACCAGTGTAAGACTATTGTTGGAATAGGCTTTTAATATTTTTTTTCTCCATGTAACCAAACTTTGAAGTGACAGAGTACCTGTAATTTCAGGCCATGCCTATATCCATAATTGAATATATAGCTGAATCTGTGTGCGTGTTGCTGACTGTGTAACAAAGCTTTTTTCACATGTGAACAGTGTAGTAATTAAAGGAAATATCACATTCCTCTGGTATATTTAAAAACATAGCAGCAGCTGTAGATGCTCTGACACTGTATCCTTTTGTTTCAGGTTGTATATCAAGATATTCTGCAGGTAGTGTCTATTACTACCAGTCTTATCATCACAAACACAACCCTGTCCAGGTGGAGAAATTGCAGAAGGAGTTGAAAAGATATCTAACTAGGAAGATTGGATTTGAAGCTGTCATGAGGATAAGATGCACCAAAGGTTTGTATGTGTTTATTTGGGGGCAGGAGCAAATGGTGGGGGGGGGAGGAGCAGGCAGTATTCACTGTTGTTTGGGAATGATTGATTGGTGTTTTGACCTAATACAAACTTAAATGGTTAGTTAAGAGCCATCTAACAGTGATGTTGTATTTGTGAATGGTGTCTGTGTTTCACATCTGGTTATAAATAAAATTGATTCAACCTAATGCTTATCTTTTAGGCCTTTCCATTCACACCTTCCATGGGAACTTCTTTGTGCGATCCACAGACTTGTTGTCCTTGCCCAATGTAAACCCAGATGCAGGATATGCTGTGCAAATGTCAGTAGAAGAAAGCCTTACTGATATGCAGGTTGTTTCTTTTCAGTCAGCTCTCCTGTACACATCTAGCAAAGGTAAGATATCTATATTCTGTGAGCTGAAACTCCTTACATTCAGGTATAATATTCAGTGAAGTCATTTTGGTTGGTTATAAGCTATAATTCAGTTGCAGTGACTTAAGCAAAATATTTTACCTATGTCAACAGTTGTGATGTTCTTGCATGTTGGTGTTACTGCTTCTTCCAGACCACAAAGTTTCCTGAGGAACCTGCCCTGGTTTGTGAATAGGTTAATCCTAAAAACTGAACAGTTTATAAAAGCTGCTGAAAAGAATCTCTTTCCCTGTTTGTATGATAAACAAAATTGAATCTTAGTATTTTTTTTGCCTGTTTGGTTAAACACAGATCAGCTGGTAGTGTTAATGGGGAAATTATCCAAGTGATTCAAGTATGTAAGTGTAAAAGTTACTGAATAATTAGTAGCTCTTCTCTAATTACTTCAAAAAACAGAAGTTTTTGGAGTATTTGGACTCTCCAGCTCTTAATTTTCTTACAGGTGAGAGGAGGATTCGTGTCCACACGATGTGCTTACCTGTTGTAACAACACTGAGTGATGTCTACCTGGGGGCAGATGTACAAGCTATCACTGGGCTGTTAGCCAATATGGGTAAGCACGATAAGAGCTTGTTTGGATGTATGTGGATGGCATCCCTAAAGCTTCCAGCAGTAATGCTCTGGGCGATGGTAGTAAAAGGAGTGATTCTCTCTGTTTTTAACGCTTGGCCCAGGTGAAGCATCAGCCCAGTTGTATGTAATCACCTGGACGTAGTCTGGTGTATTGTCATGAAGGTGGAGAAGGTTTTAAACAAAAAATGTTTATTTTTTTAAGCTGTGGATCGATCAGTTTCTGCTACTTTGAGTGACGCTCGCGACGCTTTGGTCAATGCTGTGATAGATTCTCTGTCTGCTTACCGCTCGTCAGTGCTGAGCATTCAGCAGCCTGGTCTCATGGCCCCCAGTTCGCTACGGCTCTTCCCACTTTATGTGCTGGCACTCTTAAAACAGGTAAGAGATAAAAGGAGGCTGTGCCAGGGGAGGATAACTGTCTGTGCTTAGCACGACAGCCTGAAGGAAAAGAGCGTGTCATCAATGTACAAAATAGCATCTGTCTTCTTCCAGTGCTTTCACAGGACTCAAAATTGAGAAGCTGTTTGACTTGGATTCCTTAGTAAAACCAGTCTGATATTTGTCAGAATACTGAGATATCTTAGAGATTGTCAGTGTTCTTGTACAAATAAAATTCTCTCAAGATAGAAGTTCAATTTATCTGCTCCCCCAGAACTTGGTGACTAGAAAGGTCAGTGTAGAATGAAGCCTGTTGATTGTCTCTTAGGCCTGAGTAGATAATGCATGCTCGGACAGGTGGTGAATGTAGTTCTTTGTCTTGGAGTCTGTTATGGTCTTTAATGGTCAAATGTCTGATTGTTTGCAGAAAGCATTTCAAACTGGGACAAATGCACGTCTAGATGAACGCATCTTTAGCATGTGTCAAGTGAAAAACCAGCCTCTTGTTTACCTCATGCTTATGACACACCCCTGTTTGTACAGAGTTGATAATCTCACAGATGAGGTGAGCACTTGCATTGTTACATGGCCTGTTTGTGCTGGTCCCATAGGCTTGAACTATGTGAAGTTGAAAGAAAATTCTGTTGATGCTCTCCACATTTAAGCTACAGAGCTCAAATGCAGTGTTTCACATCTTCCCAGTAGTTGCATGTAGAACTGATGAAGATGACCATGAAGCACACCTCAAAATATTAAGAAGTTTAGTAGTAATTCATGTACTTGAAATGTAATTGGAACTATGCAGTCTAACTTCAATATTCAATATAATACACCCTTTTCTTATTTAACCTTCTGTTCTTGTGCCTGTGTCAGTGCATGGAGATGTGAACTGTGTTCTTCCTTTTTAGGGAGCTCTCAACATCAATGACAGAACCATACCTCAGCCACCCATTCTGCAGCTATCAGTGGAGAAACTGAGTAGGGAAGGTGCCTACCTTATGGATGCTGGCTCTGTAAGTTGTGGTGCTGATTTTATGTAGTATTCCAATTTACATTAACTTGCTGTTCTTGCTGAGAACTCAAAATGTGTGGAAGGTTGCTGAGGTGTAGTTTCTCATTAGATGATTGTTATTGTTTACCTCTCAGGTGATGTTTCTGTGGATTGGGAAGAACTGTGGGCAGATCTTTATCAGCCAAGTCCTTGGAGTTCCAAATTATGGGTCAATTCCACAGAACATGGTATGTGCTGGCTTTGGTGTATGCTATCTGCATGGGCATTAGAATGCTGTATTCAAATATTAGCCCTCCAGTTAGTGGTCACTATAAACCTGGATCCAAGAGGAAAAAAATAATTTGTTGGCTCTTGAAACTCTTGGAGTTTCTCCAGACAAAAAAATGTAAATCTTCCCATGTAAGGACATGAAGTACAGGTTAGCAGTGATGAAGTTTATCAGAACTCAACCTACTACAAATGTTTGGAAATATCAGACTCAGAGATTCAGTGGGAAATTGTTCTGCCTGCAGTAAAACAACTATTGGCAATCACTCGGTCATGACATTGTTGTAGTCAATTGCAGGTGTAGTTTCTGTGTCCTTCACTGCTTCAAGCCCTTTCAAAAGGGATCAGAGTAAAGCTATTCATCACAATGTGTGTCTGGGGCTTCTTTGTACCTGAGTTGGGCTATTTTAGGTGTTGCATTTGCTGCTTTCCTGAAAAATATAATGTATGTATTAATGTTACTCTTTACACCTTAGACTCATCTCCCAGAGCTTGAAACTGCAGAATCCATCAGAACAATAGCTTTTATTTCTTGGCTGCGAGAACAGAGACCTTTCTTTCCTATCCTATATGTAATAAAGTAAGTGTTTTTAAGAACCTTTGGGACCTTTTACTACACGTAGTTGGACACTGTGTACTGTACTTTCTTAATACAAGTTTTATCAGTTTAAATGCTGTACTTAACAGCAGGTGTGAGTTGTCTTTGATTTGGAACTTCTGCAGACTAAGACAGTCAAAATGTCGTAGATGAATCTTGTTTGTCAGATAACAAAATGAATTCTGAGGAGTGTATTTGTTGGGGTTATTCACAAGGGCTACTTGAGATCTTTCATATGTTCTTGAGCTCTGGAAATATCTTGAACTTGATCTGTAATGTTCTGAATGTGTAGCACTGAAGATTCTGGTGAGTATTTATTTTACTCAAGCACTTATTTTTATTTTGAAGGGATGACAGCCCATTGAAATCAAGTTTTCTGCAGAATATGATTGAAGACAGAACTGAATCAGCCTTATCATACTATGAGTTCCTCCTTCACATACAGCAGCAAGTAAATAAATGAAACACTAGCCTTTGGCTCACTGGAAGGGAAGATTTTTGCAGTAAAGGACACTTGTGCTTGTAATACCTTCATGAAATGTGTGGCCTGAGGCAGTCGATGAGAGGTTCTCACTGTGATTTCAACGAACTAAAGCAAATAAAGGACCACATCTGAGAATCAAATGTGCAACTACATATTGTACCTTAAAAATCAAACGATTGGAACTGGTTGAGCACCTTTAATTTGCTGCAAATCATGTTTTTACTGTAAGTAGTTGCAGCATGAAGTACATCCACAAAGGCAATACTGAAAAGGTGAAAGACGTTTTGTAAAATAAAGAGTTCTTTGTTGTTCAAAATGTATATTTCTGTAACTCTTTGCTTTTTTTTTTTTTTGCTGCTAGATATAAAACCTCACAAAACTGATCATGATTTGCAGGGAAATTCTCTGTAAGTGCATCCAGTGATCACAGAGCATCTCCGTGTTCAGCTTAGGAATGCTTAAAGTAGCAATGAAGCAACTGTTCATTGTGAAACGAACAAATACTTTATTAAACATAGAATCCAGTGTTGGGAATGGATTATGGCTGATAGGACTCGAGGTAAGCTGAACCTGGACAAGATGGCTTAATTTATGGAAGCTTTTAGTAAGTCAGTATTCAAATTTAAGAAAACAACCAAGGAGAAGCAAGCCCTCCTCAGATGAGATGCATTAAAGTCAGTGACTGAGTGAGCAGCAGAAGTAGATTTCAGTAGCTTTGTTTTTCTTTAGTAAAATGAATAGTTTCAGTTATTGAATGGTGTGGGAGTGGAAGGTCAAGTAAGGTTATCTCTGACTTTTTATTTAAGATACATTGTGCTCCTGTTTACATGAACTGAATGTTAGGCCCCTAAAATTCGGTGTGCTTCTGAAATGTTTGTATGATGGCACTTAGAACACAGTGTTTTGAGACCACATCCAACATTCTGACACTAAAATTGGAGAACTTTTTCCAAAGACAAGAGCATTATATTTGAAGATCTGCTCATGGCTCGAGACACGCTTGAAGTTTCCAAAACTTCTTTACTGCGCTGCTTAATGAGCCTAGATCCAAAGCCAGCGTGCACCCAATGGAAGCTTTACATGTGCTCTCAGATCCCTGCCAGAGCTCCAGGTGGAAGCTGACACCGGGCTTGAAGTGAAAACTTATGTATGAAAAACATTTCATTTTATAGTAGCATATTAATAACTTTTGGAGATCTGACAGCAACATCAGGAGTATTTGTGTTACTGTGTCTGTACATCTGTGATGTAAGAAGAGGGAGGTGACAAATAGAAGGCCTTACGGACAAAATCTTTTTGTCGAACGATGTATGTAAAGGTCTTGCAAAGTCTTTCTGGGGCAAGTGATGTGGACAGGTAAAATATTTATAAACAAGAGGTCAAGCACGTACTGTGACTGGTCTGTTAGCTTGCACCTTGTGATACGAATGTGAGAGGACATCAGAGGTTAATCATTTGCTACCATTGCAGGCTGTAGCTACACTTGATTATCAGGAGTTGCCTTACTTCAGGGGAAGAGTTCCTGTGGAGAAATTGTCTTTTTGCTTGAGCACGAGAAGGTGAAGTTCAGAACAGTGTCTGAAATGGAATGAAAATACTATAATGGAACCTATTTAAGTTTCCCTGTCTGCTGTCTCTGTGGCAAACAGGAGTGTTTTTACTTGAACAGCTTTTTAGAGAATTGCACAGTTTCTAGACAGAATGCATCAGGTTTTTAACGCTTGGACAGTTGGGTGTTATTTTAGTTGGATATTATTTTCCCAGAGAAAGATGTCTCTTAATTTAAATGGAAGCTATGCACTTGCATAGGTTATCACTTAAAACTTGTGTTTTGGACATATTATCACTCAGAATGCTGAAAATTTGTCATTGCATCTAACAGCCCACCCCAAATCTGCTTCTTATGATGGCTGTATTTTAGCCCCCCTTTTTTTTTTTTTTTTTTTTTAATAAATGTTGGAGATTACTTCATTGCTCTACAGATACCAGGCTAACAGCTAAGGATGTCAGTCTATGGTGATTAACTTTTAGGGTCCCTAAGTTTTACAAGACCAAACGTATAAACAAGGCTTGGATGAACCCTCTTGGAGCAGAACTTGTCTTTTTCACCTTGGATTTTCACCTTGGAAGAAATTCTGTATTGAACTTCAAGTTTATTCCCTCACAGTGGGGAAAGCCTGCTGTGCTGTAAGGCTGACAAAGGACAGATGAACGCAGCTATCCATGATGTGTCACCTCTACCTGCCATTGAAAAATGAGGACACTGATGAACTGCAAAAACAGGCAAGAGTGGCTCTGGTTCTTAGATCTCATCACAGCTCTACCACTGCAAATGTACTCTATTTTTCCAGTTGAGGAATCTTTTTAAACTTATTTCTGTATTTGACACGTTAGTGTTCAGCCCATGTTGTTACCATACATTTTACTTTGCTTTCATTATTGTTTTTAATTTAATATATTTGAGTCTAAGTCCACATAGATTGTTTTGCAATAACTAGAATGATTCACTTTCATTTAGATTTAACTTCTTAACAGTATTTAATAAAAGATGCAAATGGCTGTTAAATAAGGGACCATTAAATGTGATTTTAAGCTTCTGTTTACTATTATGGATGTCATCCTTATAGTAAATTTAATTTTGTAAAGTAGTGTATGATATTGTATTATTAAATCTTTCCTTTCTGAACTTGGACATTTGATCTTCAGTATGAAATGATAAATCTTCCCCCTTCTGAATTTGAGACAGGATTTTCTTGTCCTCCTTTTTACAGTTTGTAATTTTCACTCTTTTATTCCTGTAAAAAGTCATTTGTAACACATGCAAATGCTTATTTTATCTGTGCTAATTTATCAGATTTGGCTACTCAATAAAATTAATTGGAAGAACTCACTCAAGTCCGTCAGTCTTTTCTTATCAGTGAAAGTACAGTACTGTATTTGGTCAGTCAAGATAAATAGCATGTAGCAGCAAGTGATAAATTCCACTTCCAGTAAAACTTTACTGGTAGTGATTCAGAAGGAGGGGGTGCTCTGAGGAAAGCCACTTCCAGTTGACGTGGAGTTTGTCAATGGTATTTTCTTGTCCCTTGTCATTCAGCATTACTATTTACCCTACTCTGGGCTTTGTCTCATCAGCCCTCATTGGTGCTGCGCTCCACCGCATGGAACCCTGCTGTCCATCGGGGTTTTCAGCCAGTGATGCTGGGTGGAATTCAGCCTGCCTTCAGGACAGTGATTAACTTTACTGTAGGCAATCCCATATAATACTCTACTCTTTTGATGCTTCTTTTTATTGTGGAATACATTCCATATTATGTCAGGTTTTTTTTTTTTATGAGCTCTCATCACTGCTTCTGGTTCATTTTAAGTTAATGTGTGAGCCTGGTGCTTTGAAATCTGCCTTTAACAGCCCTTGCTTACAGAATCCTATTTCAGAAACATTCCTTAGTTTTCTCTCTGTAAAGATCTGCTGCTGCGTTCAGTGCTCCGGCTGCACAGCCCTCCTGGTGCTGGCCTCGGCCAGGGCCCAGCCCTGCTCCTGACATCACGGCCTGATGCAGTGCGAGGCTGAGTGAAGGAAATCAGTCGGACTGACGACAAGAATCCGTGCCACTGCCGTGTTTGGTTCGGTTCTCAGGTCCTTCCACCGCACTGCATGTCACTATCGGAGCGCTCAGCTAAAAGGCGGCGCTGTCCCCGGCTTTACCGCTTTTTGTCACACGGGCAGAAGTGTGATGTGCTTCTGTACCCGAAACGGCCGTGCTGGAGGTTAAACTCAGCTGAGGTCTGCGGGAGCCGCTCCTGCCAGCGGAGCTCCTGCAGTTTAACGGCATTCCGCTTCCTGTTCCTGTGAATCAGTAAGCACTTCCTCGGTTACAAACGCTCCTCTGACGGTTTGCGTGCAGCGTGGTGTCTTTACCTCTTTTTACCGTAAGAAGGGCGTTAGCCTCGTGTCCGAGGCTCGGTGTCTTATCCAGGCGGGCTGCGGGCGGAGCCCTGCATGCGCTTACAGCCCTCACCTCGGGGCCCCGCCGCCCTCCCCGTCCCGATGGGGGATCGGGCCGCCTCGCTTCCTCTCGCCCTGTGACGTCACTTCCGGTAACGGGGCGGCCATCTTAGTTGAGGGCACAGCTCTCCGCGCGGCCCCGTCAAAGAGGGGCTGGCGGCGGGCTCTCCCCGTTCTCTTTGCCCTTAACCGAGGTGGCGGCGCGGGCTTCTGGCCCTGGAAGTGGGCGGTGACGGCGCCTGCGCGTTGAGGCGGCGCAGCCCCTTTTTGTGCGGCGGCGCGGCCTCTTTCTGCCGGGGATGGAGGACGGCGGCGGGGCGGGAGCGGCGTCCCCGGGGACCCCCGCGGGGCTCTCGGCCTCCCAGAGGCGGGCGGAGCTGCGGCGGAGGAAGCTGCTGATGAACTCGGAAGAACGGATCAACCGCATCATGGGCTTCCACCGGCCCGCGGCGGGCAAGGGTGAGCCCTGCGGCGCCGTGTGGGGATCCCGGCCCTGCCCCTTCCCGGCCCTTTTGCTCGGTGCTTGCAGACGGTCGCTCGGCGGGTTTCTTACGCAGCGAGGCAGGGCTGTCCGTGCCCTCAGGGGTTTCCCTGCGCGTTCGCCGCCGGGCGGTTGCCTTTCGGGCTGTCTGGACGTCAGCGCTGACCCTCGGTGGGGCTGAAATGCCGTTCTGAGCTCCGTGTGTGTAACTGCCTGTTTTTGTTTCTCTTCTTTAGATGACGAAAGTCACGTCGAATCAAAACTTCAACACGAACAAGATAAATCGAATTCCCTTCCTCTTCCTTCTGTTTCTAAGAGAATCGTGCTCGGTGATTCTGTCTCTAATGTGTCCGGATCGGCTGACCATGCAGGCAGCCTGGGAGACCTCAAAGGCGATAAGGACTTGTTCAGTAAAACTCCACAGCTTGTCAGTGAGGGCACAGGCGAGCTCCGTCACCGTAACAGAGGGGAGCTGCCATCCGAAGCCGCTGCACGGCCACCCAGGCATGGATTAGAGCAGTACTTATCCAGGTTTGATGAAGCTCTGAAGCTGAGGAACCAGCTGATGAATGAGAAGCCAAGCCAAGAGAACGGGAATGCGGTGGAGGAGTTTGATTCTTTCCGCATTTTTAGATTAGTGGGATGTGCTCTGCTTGCCATTGCAGTGAGGGCGTTTGTGTGCAAATACTTGGTGAGTTCAGGAAAGCAAACAATCCCGTTCTGTTTGGCTAGTTAACTGCAGGCTTAGGACTCAGCTCATGTAAAACGCTGTTTGCCTGGGGTTGAAAGCTGTTTATGTAGGGTTAAGTGAGTTGGGAACTTCAGGCACTCTTTACAACTGTGTAAAAGCTATAAAAAATACCCACTGAACAACCACTCTGGCATTCCTTGAGATGGTAACTCAATCAGAATCTGTGTTATCTAGCAGAGCCACCAAGTTACAGCTAAGAGTTGCATGCTTTTGGTCCTTAATGTTTTCAGCAGAAGCAACACTGGAATAATTATTACTGCTTAAGTCCTATGCAAGTTTGAGTCAACTGTTATTCTTTCCGAAAGAATAATTGAGTAAAAAAGGCAGTGTTTGCACTGTGACATGCAGATCCCACTCATTTATCGACCTCTTAAGAAAAACAGTTCCTCAGTAGTGCAGGTGTCTGCAGGCACATCTTACAGAAGTGCATGACTGGTACAGCCTGCCACCTTCTGGAGCACTGCTTGTTTTTACACACTGCTCTGTCATGCAATTTCAGGTATAAGGCTGAAGGCAAGCAGGGTAGAACAATGCTTCTGACACCTAACTTGTCTGCTTACATTTGTAGTATTCAACAACACTGTTGATAACTAAATTTCTGTTTTCTTACCTATTATTTCTGAATTTTAATATATTCTTTTGTGTTCCTTCAGTCAATATTTGCACCATTTCTTACTCTACAACTTGCGTACATGGGACTATCCAAGTACTTTCCAAAGGTAAAACAATTTTTCACAATTGGATTAATTTCAAATATTTTAAGCCTGTGCTTAGATTTCTTGTTGCATGGGGAGTATTCATATTTTGAGCTGTAGAAGTGAGACTTATCAAATGCTCATAGCTAATGCTAGCAGTTAGTATTCCCAGATTTAGTCCAAATCTCTTTAAAAGTTGCTGTGAAAATGTGGGCTAGCAGCTTATTTAGCTATCAGCTAATTAAAAGCATCTGACTGGGAAATTCCAGTTTATCTTTCATGTCTTTAGGATGCTTGCTTTTCTTTCAGGTAGTGCTCTTCTGTGGTTACTGTTAGCTCTATCAACGGCCATTGGGCATATGTGATTCCTGGGCAAAATTTGTGGGGGTGGTCATTAAGGAATGAGGTGGTTTGGGCTTTAAGGGCTCTGTGTTCCATTTGTGGTTTTAGTTTGAATGACAGCTAGAAGTGAGACGTTTGTGCATGAAGCTTTGTGCTTACCTTCAGTTCAGAACGCCACTTTACAGCTGGATTGGATTGCCACTGTGAAGTGGGCATAACAGCTGTGATGCAGTTGTTCTGCTGTTCACTAGCTTCTCCTTCAGCTCCTCAGATCCTTCACAGTTTGAATTTGTAGCTAGGATAAATAAGGTACTGTGAATCCTGAGAATCCTGTCTGGAGAGAATCAGTGCAAACATGGTATTCTTATCAGTGAATCTGGAGGTGCCTGGGTGTGTGAAACTGGGATGTTAAGCAGAACTGGACTGCAGCAGAACTAACATTCTGTGTTTTTTCCTTCTAGAGTGAGAAGAAGGTGAAAACGACAGTACTGACTGCTGCTCTTTTACTGTCTGGAATCCCTGCAGAAGTGATCAGTCGCTCTATGGACACCTACAGCAAAATGGGAGATGTTTTCACAGACCTCTGTGTCTACTTCTTTACTTTTATCTTTTGCCACGAACTCACTCTGTTCTTCGGCTCTGAAGTACCATGATGGCTGTAGAGTTCAATGCAGTACTTACACTAAAGCTTTCTGGTCTGTATGCCTTTAACATCTGACAGGTTGAATCCTTAGTTAAAATTCTTTCCTGTTCTTGAATGCTTGAAAGGAGCCTTAAATCCAGTCGTTTGGGAGATGGAACAGCAAGGTCCCAGGCTGCCAGTCATATTAACTTGGTTTATTTAAATACTATGTCTGTCCACTATAAATGTGAAGAATAGAATGCAAGTGTTGCTGGATGATTTGTTTAGTGAGGTGATGTCCTTCTCACCTCCTTCATAGAAATTTACAAAGCTTTGTTCTTTCTGGTGAGAGCAAAGAGAATTCCTTTCAGGGGAACCAAATATATATATATATATATATAGTACAAATATAGCAAATATAGCTCAGTTTGTGTTGCTCCTGTTTTTAAAGAAAGCTCTAAATGAAAGAAATCCCCGTATTTTGTTGTTCCAGCTCAGATTGTCAAACTAAGTAGCTGCTTTTGGAGAATGTTGGCAAAACATGCCACTGTTGTCCTAAACCTTGCCTTATATACATTGGTTGTGGTTAATGTAATTTCACAATTCTAGGGCAAAACAGCCAAGCAAAAAAAGGAAAAAAAAAAAGGCAAAAAAAAAAAAATCACCCAACCTCCTGTTGTTTACAAGTGTCATTAATCAAAAAGTGGGAGGAAAATTGTTAAAATTGTGAATCTCATCTGTTTGTGAGTTCTCAGCAGCCAATGCTAGCGTAGCTCACTGGGCTTTTTTTCCTAAATGAACACAAATACCAACTCACCTCAGGAGGGGGAAGTTGTACAGACCAGCCACCAAGCTGCAAAGTCGAACATTTGTCTGCTAGATGTAAACATGGGTCTTTGCTGGACTGCCCAGGGCAATTTTCTTCCTACATGACCCTCATCATCTTGACATGTTCATGATCAACCAATTGCATGTGAACAGAATACAATTGCTAGGAGTTCTGCTGTGCTGTATGACAGTGCTGCACCCCAGTAGTATAAATAGGGCCTTTGATTCAGCAGATCTGTGGATGTTAACCTGAAGTGGTTTTGCAATTGCCCCAGTGAAACCCTATTAGCTGTTCCTGTTTTAAGTCCCTTGTGTTACATGTGAGAGTAAAATAAGAAATAAACTGCTGTTTTTACTTGACTACCACATAAAGATCTATGTATAAAGAGAGAAGGCATATTTTTCCTGTGGAAATCCAGCCACGTAGCTGGAAAGACAACAAATACAAGTGAGCCCTGGCTGAAGTAGCAGGCTACTGAATGTTCTTGTTTTCCATTATAAGAATTTTGGTGAGAGGAGGGAGGTGTCATTCCAAATAGTCAGCCTTACATGCTGGTGATCTGTGAAAATTTATGTTGAAGGTAAACTTGGTATGATTTTGCTTTGTAGCTTTAAGATTAGAATCTAGGCGCCGAGATAACAGGAGCTAATGCACTTTTAGTTTAGAGAAACACGTAGCTACCTTGTTGTTTGCAGAGCTTTTTTAGGGTTGATTATCCATATTTAACACACATTGCCCCGCTTTCTGTGTAGTCTTTCCTGTTAAAGATTCCTGCTAAAATTTCAGCACTGGATTTCAGACTCTTGTGTTAGGTATGTTTGTGGCATGACAGCTTGTGTATTGCTTTGACAATTATTTTTTTTACTGATTATTTTCCAGTGAATGTTATATTTCAGGTGTCCAAGGCTGGGCTTGAAAAGGTTCTGACTTAGGCCTGTTAGCACAGATGTAAATAAAGTTTCTGAAGTGGACAGGAGTTTCACCAAATTGAAATAGCTGACTTGAAAAATAAAACGTTACAGTGAGTTTGAGAGTTACCATTGCTCTCACCTACTATATGCCTGAGTGTGATACAACTAAATGGCGAAAATACCATCTGACAAAGGCAGTGAGCTTTGAATCTCGAGCAAAATAATAATATCCACCTGGATAACCAGAAAGGTGACCACCTGTTGTAGGTTCAGTCAACCCCTTTTGCAGCCCTTCTGTACAAAGGGAGATGGTGCAGGTTATTTTGTCAGGTGCTGAAGGGAAGCATGCCAGCAGAGCCCACACGGAGCTTTTCAGCCTGCAGGTGTGAGCTGTTGCCTGGTGGGCTTCCAGGCGGGACTGGAACATGGACTTCTTGTCTGCGAGGGATGGGAAAGGGCTGGCTGGGGCCTCTCTGAGCTACTCCTCATCTTTGGCCAAGAAATGAATCTCCTTCATTCCGTTTTAACTTATCTTTGTTTACCCATGTTGTTTATGTATATTGCTGAACCGATGGTTTTCTATTAAAAGTACATTTGTTACCCCCTTCCTTTGTGCTCGGACGTTGTCTGTCAGCCCAGCAAGTCGCGGTTTGTTCAATAGCTTCAGGAGCGTTGGTGCTGGGAGGAGCAGCTGGGTGTTTTGGTGGCAGGGCTGAGCCCTGGCCTCGCTGTGACTCTTGTTTTGGTTCCATATCACACACTTGAGCTTGGTGCTCAGCAGCCACGCTGCACATCGCACTAGGTGACGCGCAGGGCGCTTCCTGAGGACTCGGGAGCAGGAAGCGAGGCCGCGGCTGGCAGCCCGGCTGCCGACCTGGGGCTCTGCGGTTTCTTCATCCCATCTCTCCGAGGCACCTCTCGCAGGAACACTTCGTTGTTTGTTTTTTTTTCCCTTCCCTTTTGATGTTGTTCCCCGATTCCTCGCCTCCTGCCCGCTCTGACGGCTCTGCGCCCTCCGGCCTCCGGGGGCGCTGCCGCCCCGCCGCGGGCCGGAAGTGCCGCGGGCCGCTTCCCGCCGCGCCGCCGCCTCGCCTCGTCGTTCCGGGTGCTGGGGCTCCGGATGGCCGCCGCCTCGTAGCGCGGGGCTCGCACCGCCATCGCCGCCATGGGCCGGGAGTCCAGGTGAGGGCGGCGGGCTCGCGGCCGGGGTCGCGGGCGTCCAGACCCGCTGCGGAGTCCGCGGGCGCTTCGAGTAGCAGCCCGCCGACCGCGTGTGGGAACAAAGGGCCGCGGCGGCCTGCGGGCGCGCTGAGGGCGCTGCTGGGTCCTCCCGCCGCCTGCCGCGGCCTTCCGTCGTTCCGAGCAGCGGGGGGCCGGGCTCGGGCTTTGAGAGCGGGCTGTGGAGCCGTGGGACGGCGCTGTGCTCGGGGCACTCCGGGTTTCCCTGCCCGGCGCTGTCGCCTTACTCGCTTGGCTCAGCCCGGTTCCAGGGCTGTTTGTCCGGCGCCGGGCTCCCGGGAGCGGCGGTCCATAGCGGTGTTCTGTGCTGCTGGGCTCCGGGCAGCGGGTCCGGGCCTCTCTGGGCTCATGTGGCCTCGTCGAGTTTGGTGTGAAGTAATAACAGCAGCATCGTCAGCCTGCTACGCTTTTTAAGGTGTTTTTTTTTTTTTTTTTTTTTTTTTTTAAGTTTCCTATTGATGATACTGGAAATATCCAAATATTTGTTGTCAGGACGGTGTCTCTGATAAAAGCAGATTTTATTCACGATTGCAGTGGCGGACGTCCCGCGAGCAGGAGCGCGCCTATGGACACAACATGACAGCCTTTATAGCCTGTTTTCTCCCCCTTGCCTCCCCCCCGCCCTGTTTCCCCGCTGGCTGGGTACTCCAGGTTCACAATCTTATCAGAAGGTTTACATTTGTTAATTACTTGTTAATTTGTTTGTTACCTGGTGTCGGTCGTCTCCAAGATGTCTCAGCACTCTTCTTGTTCATACTGATATGGTGATTTTCTTCAGAGTCCTTGTTAAACAAAGAGTACGGAGGGGAGGTGCCCGATCTTCCTCAATACTTTCTTCAGGCACTCCCTGAGGCATGTAAAGAATTGTCCTTTTAATTTGCACAGGATACTCGTGCAATGTGTGTGACAAAATATACATATATACACCTATATACAGAGCGTGCATTCCTGGGGGAGGTTCGTCTAGAGAATAAGTGATGTAAACTATCAAGAGACTCTCAAGTAAAGTAGAAAGACTCTCAAAAAGTACTATGACAGCGGAGACCATGAAATAAAAAAATATTATCCAATTCTAATGCAGAAACATTTGATTCCCACAATGAGGCGTTTATGGAACGTATCTCTTTATGTTTCAGCATCGCCATGTCCCTTTTGTCCTCTCTGGGCTTAATACAAACACCTTATTTGGTGCTTTAATTAATTCAGCAGTAAGGTGGTCATAGGCTCCCTGTGTGTGCTGGTCACTGCTGCCAGGTGCTGTGGAGCTGCTCACAGCTGTTAGGCTTTAAACCAGCTCTGCTGTGTGCTGGTGCTGTTGGTCCGTCTGTACTGACTAGTTTAATCTATCATCAGATATCTGATGATATTAAAATATCATATGATATCTGATGATGTTAAAATCTGATGATAATCTATCAGATTTTAACACTGAAACAGTGTTAACACACAGCCTGCTAACAATCTGCAGGCTGCAAAATCTGCTGGCAGCTCAGCTCCGGGTGCTGGCTCTGGATCTCTCAGGACTGCTTTACTTACCCCAGTACAGCTTCCATTCTGATAATGTGTTTGGTTTTAATTGGGCTTCGGGGTTGGACCGAACAGAGAAGTTGGCAGAAAGCACTCACAGAACGTGTTTGTCAAACCAGGCCATGGGTCTCTTCTTGTATAAGCAGCCTTTGCTGGTCCCACTTGTGTCCCTTGCTCTCAGAAGCCCCATCCCTTCTGCAAGTCTTTCTGTTTGTGGCAGCTGCGTGGTGAACCAGGCTGTACAAATTAAAATAAAAAAAAAAAAGGTAAAATGGGGTTTTAAAGTCAATTGTTTGATGTGGTTTACAGTGTTCAAAATGCTTTAAAGGAAAGAGAAGAAATGGTGAGGGTGAGAGGGAGTGGTGGGTGGAGAAGGGCAGGGTTGGTGTTGGACTTGCTGTAGGGAAATGCTCCTCAGACTGAAATGAGATGCCCAGACTTGTTGCACATTGTAGAGGAGAATGCAAAAAGAAATCTTGGGGGGAAATGGGAAGCAGTTCTCATGGCATTTTGTGGCTGAGATTGGAAGAAAGAAAAGGTATCTGACAGTGACAGATGTTTTCCACGTTCAGTCATACTGCTGGTAGGCAGGATGTGGATGGCACACTGCTACGGCACTGATTCCAAATGTACACAACACCTCAATATACCACCGGGCTGAAATAAACTCTGTTATGTTTAGCGCCAGTACTGTTCTCACACAACTGTTGGCAATGACAAAAGGGAAGGGATGTGGAGGACTTGAGGTTCTGCCTTCTCTGCTTCTTCCCACTTCCCAAACCTTGTTCTTGGGGAGCGTTGGCGAGCCGTGGGCTGTGGGAGGATGGATCGAGGGAATTATTCTGATGCTGTGTCTGGTAGGAACTGGAAAAAGAGGAGACAGTGCACTGGAGATCCCTCTGTAACGTGTATGCTGATGTGAAGATTTTCTGGGAGAAAGTACTGCTGTCTCCTGCAGCTGGATTGGGATAAGAGAGAATTAGCAAAGGGAGAAAATCTCCCATCTCCATCACACACCTTAAGGCTGTTTTTCTGTTGTTTGAGTTCAGCATCTTAAAGGCATTGACCACTGCGGCATCACGTGCTCACATTTTTTTTCTTCAGTTGCATTTTGACAGCCTTTCCTCTGAGCAGAGGTTCAAGTTATGTAGCTTATCTGAATGAAAGTACAGAGATCAGCAGCAACAACAGATGTTGAGCAAATTTTATGAGGTAGCTTCAGAGAGACTTAGTCTTTCCCAGCGCATCATAGAAATTGGGGAATGTCTAACCAGGGCATTGTTTTTGATGTTCCAGTGTTCCTGTGATACGCTTAGATAAGCACACTAAAACAAACGTGTGTCTGAGTCATTCCTGTGATTTCAGCATCCTGAGGGATGTGTGCACACTAATTGATTTTGCAAAATTACTGCAAAGGGCTTTTATAGGTACCACAAATTACGAGAAATAATTCACGCAGATACGACAGACCTCCCTCCCCACTGCAAGCTGTCCTCAGGCTCACTCTCGCCTTTGTTCTGTGGCCTCACGACAGGCATTATCGGAAGCGCTCTGCGTCGCGGGGCCGCTCTGGGAGCCGCTCCAGAAGTCGTTCTCCATCTGACAAAAGGAAACGGGAGGACAGGCGCTCCAGGAGCAGAGATCGGGATCGTAGACGGGAGCGGTCGCGCAGCAGGGACAAGAGGAGATCCCGTTCACGTGACAGGAAGCGCCAGAGGTATGAGTTCCAAAGCATGGGAGAGTGCTTGTTATGCAGGGTTGATATTCCTCCTCTGCAGCTGTTTACTTTGTTGTTGTTCGTAATAGATTTTACTGTGCTTAATATTTTTGCTTATGAAATGATGTTTTGGTGCTGGTGTTTGTAAGCTGTTAGCGATCTTGATGATTATTGGATTCCTTTTAAACCTGTTCCTTAGTAGCAGGCTAAAATGATGCTGTTGTCACATGCTGAGAAGTGCGCTTTTGTTTTGGGGCAGACGTTCGAGGAGTAGAGAAAGGGAACGGAGTCGGGAGAGAAGAAGATCGAGGAGCCGAGAGAGAAGGCGCTCCAGGAGCAGAAGTAGAGGCAGACGGTCTCGATCCCCCAGTCCGAGCAAGAACAGGAAGACAGAAAACAGGTATTTGTGTTCGTAGAATCAGAGAATCACCAAGGTTAGAAAAGACCCCCAGGATCACCCAGAATTATCCACTGATGACCAACAGCTCTCACCAAACCACATCCCTCAACACAGCATCCAAACGTTCCTTGAACACCTCCAGGGTCGGTGACTCCACCACCTCCCTGGGCAGCCCATTCCAGTGCCTGACCACTCTTTCAGAGAAGCAGTATTTCCTAATGTCCAGCCTGAATCTCCCCTGGCCCAGCTTGAAGCCATTCCCTCTAGTTCTATCACTGCTTACGCTAGAGAAGAGGCCGACCCCCAGCTCACTGCAACCTCCTTCAGGTAGTTATAGAGAGCACTGAGGTCTCCCCTGAGCCTCCTCTTCTCCAGACCAAACAGTCCCAGCTCTGTCAGCCACTCCTCATAAGGCCTGTGCTTCAGACCCCTCACCAACTTTGTTACCCTTTGTTGCCCTTCTTTGTGTTCTCTTGTTCCATTCCATATGGTAGTAACTAACCACTGTAAACATACTGTTATACTGGAAGGAATCATTGGGAAAACCAGCCAAAGATTTTGTGTGTAGAGCAAGGAGAATTTTCTGAGTGTACTGTAATTTCCCATCACTTAAAGTCGTTTGATGGACTAAGTATTTTTGTATTCCTCACTTGAGGGTGTGTAAATGCTATTCTGTGTATGTATTAATTATTTCTCATGCTGTTTGTTGTGAGAATGTTTTTGTAAAATGAGTAGTGGGTCCATAAGTTCTAAGAGTCTGTATAAAGAGCAAGCAGGTTGACAAACATTTAGAAATGATGAGCAGCTGGAATGAGTCCTTTAGGATAATCGTATGGCTGGCATTAGAATTATTCAGTGGGCTGTGAAGTAACCTTAATGAGATTTAATTGGCTAACGTGAATTTTATTATTACGAGCTCGCAAACATTTGGTTCAGATACATTTCTTTTTAATAGGAAGCACGTTAGGATAATAAAATCTGTGATAAGTGGGCTTTGTTTTAAATGGAAGTCTGGGTGTTGCATATGAGTTCTATAAGCAGCTTTTCCAGGGAGAGGTGTTTCAGTGTCCTTCAGACTGCAGTGTATTTGCAGAGGGACATTCAAACTTCCATAGCAAGGAGCAAGATCGCTTTCCATTCCCCTAGAAATAGAACAAACAGGACTTTTTTTTGTATCTCTTTCCAAACTGCTGTCTTCAAAGAGGTGTAGAAAAAACAACAGAACCACTGGAGTGTCTGTAGTAAGTGTTCTGGAACTGAATGCTGCAGCTTGGCCCTATGAAGAAATGAGAAAAACAGAAGGAGAGCATGTGAACCAGTGAATTGCAATAGGTTGTGCATTTCTGGCAGTTGTAGGGCATATTTCCATGAATCAGAGAAAGACTTTCTAGGAGATATTGTGCACTTCATAAGATATTTGAAAACACAGCCCTGTTTGTGGTGTTCACGGTTTTGGCTCTATCCAACACATTTATTCCCCCCTTAAACAAATGTTTTAAGAAATCTTTGCTGTTACCTTTCAGATCAAGATCTAAAGAAAGGACAGAAGGTGTGGAAGTTTCCAAAGAAAAGAAAAAAGAGAAAGATGACAAGGAAGAAGAGAAAGATAAAGATACCAGTGCATCTACTGTGGCCACTGAGGTGGGAGCTCTTAGGATAATCCTTTAACTTTTAAATGTATAAACCAGGAGTTAAGATAGCCATAGATTACTGTATTAACAAAAGAAACAGGATTGGCCAGAATCCCTGCTGAGTGAAAGAGTCCCATTCTCTCCTGTAACTCCTGTTACAGAGTGTGCTTCCAGTTCTTGCCATTAGAAATGTTCTGTTCCTGTTGTGCTGTCAGCAAGGGCTTCCCATGCATAGATGGGTCACATTTTTGTTGTTGTTCTTAAAGGATTTTTGGAAGTAGAGAGCGACAAGATGGATCTTTAGTCTTTTATAGATCCATGGCTAAAATGAGTTGAAACTCAGTGATACACAATGTGCTGCTCTAGTCAGAAAAGAGGAAAGTTTTGTTCATAAAGGAATTTTTAATTTGTTATTTTAAGAATTGCATACGTGCTACTATTGTGAAAAAGAGAACAGCAGAATTTTGTATCTTAAAGCAGTATGGCTGCTTTTAGTGTTTTTTGTTTACTCTTGTGGTAGGTCTGTGTGTGCTCATTGGTCAGCTTCATGCTAGTAATGTTTGTTTGGAAAGGTTCTTTGACTGAAGTTTAGACAAGTGCCAGTGGCATTGATTTTCACTATTTGATTGTTTCTCGTCACAGAACTTTGATCAGAACAAACTAGAAGAAGAAATGAGAAAACGAAAAGAAAGAGTGGAGAAGTGGAGGGAAGAGCAGCGCAAGAAGGCGATGGAGAACATTGGGGAACTGAAAAAAGAAATTGAGGAGATGAAACAGGGAAAAAAATGGAGTTTGGAAGATGATGATGGTATTTCAGTTTTATATGTAACATTTACAACACGTTTGTTCCTAATGATATTTTTATCATCTCTAAAGCATTTAATGGCTTTTCAAAATGTGACCTATAAAAGAGCAAAGCCTAAATCTTGTCTTGGCTTCCAACATTTTAAGGTACTGTTGAGATTAACAAACTGGAGAGATTTTTTTATGAAGAAAAATGATACAGTAATAAAAACAGACTGTAATTATTTGGGCAGGCTAACGATTTAACGTATGAACTCTTTTTCCTCTCTGTTTTATTCCCATATTTCTTAATCATGTTAGATGACGATGAGGAAACTGCAGAAGGAGAAAAGGAAGGCAGTGAGGTTGAAGATGAAGAGTTAGATCCTTTGGATGCTTATATGGAAGAAGTAAAAGAAGAGGTCAAGAAGTTCAATATGAGAAGTGTGAAGGGTGGAGGTGGGAGTGAAAAGGTAAAATTGTGTACTAGAATATTTGTCTTTTGAAAGGAGCTTTGTGTTTCAATGTGGAAATGGTTTTGGAAAAAAGAAGGCAAGAAATAGGTTAGATCTGTTTAATGATTGTTTGCCTTAACTTGAATTTTCTGATGTTTTCAGTAAGCTGATAGCACTGTCCTCATGAAATTTCGGTGCAAAACGTGCATGAAAAAACAGCGTAATGTGTTCAGAAGTACAAATAATCTGTGTATTTGGTACAGCATCTCTTCTATGTGACAATGCAATTCCTGCTGTTAACTTTTTTTCTTTCACAGAAATCTGGACCAACTGTTACCAAAGTAGTAACTGTGGTGACAACCAAAAAGGCAGTTGTAGAGACAGAGAAGAAGAAAGGGGAACTCATGGAGAATGACCAAGATGCAATGGAGGTAATTGAAGTGTTTTGTGTTTGGAACAATGAAAGTTAAGGTTTGGGAGAAACATGAAATGAATTGATGAAAGAATGATTTGGACTCCTCTCATAGTGAGAGCAGATTTTCAGAGTCTGGTTTAATGGGCTGAGGAAAAGCTCTTGCTTCTGAGTCAAGTTTCTGTATAAACAAATAACAGCATCTCAGGATGTCATTCCTAGTAATTTACACACCAATTATAATCTATACAGTATTCTTCAGAAGAAGAGGAAGTTGATCTTCAGACTGCCCTAACTGGCTATCAGACCAAGCAAAGAAAGCTGCTAGAACCAGTGGATCACGGAAAAATAGAATATGAGCCCTTCAGGAAAAACTTCTATGTTGAAGTACCTGAACTAGCTAAAATGACACAAGAAGGTGAGTACCAGTACGAGCAGAACACATTTTGATGTGCAAGGAAACAGCAAATTCTGACTTTGGAGTAATTTTGAAGAGAATTTGGATGGGAGAATTTCTTTGGACAGAATGAAAGTGAATCGGATCCCTATTACTGATAACCTCATTCTTCAAGCAGATAAACGTCAGGTTTGATTCTGTTCTAATGCAAACTCTATTTCAGAGGTGAATGTGTACCGACTGGAGATGGAGGGAATAACAGTCAAGGGAAAAGGCTGCCCCAAACCAATAAAAACCTGGGTACAGTGTGGAATTTCCATGAAGATTCTTACTGCTCTCAAAAAGTAAGCAAGCGATGTACGCCCGATGCAGTTTCTGTCATTCACGTATTTGTGAGAAGAATATTCTTCATTGCATAAAGCAACATGTCCACGTTTCTGATGTTGTGTGTAGTCATCAGAACCTTTTGCAGTCAGTATTAAAACATGGTTACAGACTGTTCCTTCTGCCATTTGTATCATGTTGCTGCTCATTTTTAAGATGTTTTTAGGATGACGCCGATACATAGATGTGAATAACACGTACATTTCTTCTAGCATGACTGATGTGTGTCTGTCTAATCATATTTTGGTCTTATAATCTCTTTTTTGCATGCTTTTTTTCCCTTTAAGACACGGCTATGAGAAACCCACACCCATTCAGAGCCAAGCTATCCCAGCAATTATGAATGGTCGCGACTTGATTGGCATTGCTAAAACAGGAAGTGGAAAAACCATTGCATTTCTGTTGCCCATGTTCAGACATATTATGGATCAGAGAGCTTTAGAAGAAGGAGAAGGTCCCATAGGTACAAAGCATTTATTTTTTAAAATGCCATTTAAGTCAACAAAAGCTCAGCTTTAGAAGGTTCTTCGGTTCTTCTCTTGTTTACGGGGATGAATGCTTGCTATTCCTATAATCCATTAGTGAACAGCTTGAGTTCATGAGCGCTGTGCTGTCTGTTGTTGCTTGTGGTCACTATTATTTAAGGTTGTATCAAGAGCTCTTCTATATCCATATATCTGCAAGGGAGGCCTTGGTTGATTTTAAAACTTTGACACATTTTCCGCTTCATCCTCATGCTGTCATAGCTCTCTTTCTTGAAATTGCATCTTTCAAATACTACTAAGTAATATATACATAATAACAATAACAATAAGTGTATGTTATAATAATAAATATGTTGGTAAGCTAGGAAGCGAGCTGCATATACTTCATGCAAATGCTGTGAACTTCATTACAAAAGCTTATTTTTTGTTGCTTCAATAACAGCATTTCTTGTATTGCAACATATGATGGGCATGCTTTGCATTTCAGCTGTCATTATGACACCTACTCGTGAGCTGGCCTTGCAGATTACCAAGGAGTGTAAGAAGTTCTCAAAGACCCTTGGACTTCGAGTTGTTTGTGTGTATGGAGGAACAGGGATTAGTGAACAGGTATGCAAAAGACATACATTGCTTGTCAAACTACTCTTGGACTTTATTAGTCAGTGCTACTTTTGGAGCAGATATGGTTAATTCTCTTTCCCATAAAATCCAGTATGTTTTTTCAAGCTACAGCAGGGGAGATTCAGGCTGGACATCAGGAAGTATTACTTTTCAGAAAGGGTGGTCAGGCACTGCAATGGATGCCCAGGGAGGTGGTGGAGTCACCGAGCCTGGGGGTGTTCAAGGAAAGGCTGGATGTTGTGTTGAGGGGCATGGTTTAGTGGGAGCTATTGGGAATAGGTAAATGGTTGGACTGGATGAGCTTTTAGGTCTTTTCCAACTCTGGTGATTCCATGATTCTATGATTCTATGTTTGCAACTTTCTCTGTATGAACAGCACAAATGTAAAAGCTTAAGTGCTTGCCTAACTTAGTCCTAAACATACCAATATTTTTGAAAATTCTGAAGTGTGGTCTTTAAGACTTTATATGTGCACTGAGCATGACAGTAATTGAACTACTTGTGAGATGTGGTAGCTGGAAAATGAGCAAGAAGCTGTCTTTCTATGAGCATTCCCCTTAGGAGTAATCTCAAACAAGAACCAGGAATATTGGCTTTGGTTTGTTGCAGTATCAAATATTGCATGTTGGTGTAATTTGGAGATTTAATTTCAGGGTATTTTTCAACTCCACATTTATGGAAATTGGATCTTTTGGTTGCCTATGTGTATCAGAGCGTGGCTTTTCAACACTGTGAATACACCATTTGTACTTGCATGACACAGTACTTCATGCAGGCTGTGAACTGAACTCAAAGTCCTATCAAAAGTCCTATCCCCTCTGCAGCTTCTTCAAGTGAAAGTATCTTAGTTTGACAGAGGTCACTCTTTTGGAAAGCAGTGTCCAAGATCTAAAGAAATTCAAAGGTTTAAGGAAATTGCTAAGTAAAGTCTTTTAAATAAGCAGTTTACATTAATGAAACAGCTGTACAAAAGTAATTGAAAATGTATGTAGCTTTTTTGTGAAGTCGTGCATGTTTGTTGTCTTTTAAAAGAAAACAACACTAATAGTTTATGAAATTGAGTTTACTGTCTTTTAAAATCAGATAGCTGAACTCAAAAGAGGTGCTGAAATTATTGTTTGCACACCTGGACGTATGATTGACATGTTAGCAGCTAACAATGGTGAGTAGAAAACCTTTTCCTATGGAGAATTTTTTTACATTTGTTGTGTAATTCTAACAAATTCAAAAGATCATGTATTTTGCTAAATACTTTTATGGAATTTTCTTACATCTCTTCAGGCTGCACTATCTAGCTATTGGCAATATGCAGCACTAATCATGGGTGCAATCATATATTGGCTTGACTTTTCTGGGGGAGGACAGGAAGTGTTGCATTCTTGAAGAGTTTCTGAGAATATTTGTTAAATGTAAAACGTGGTGTTCCAAATTTTTACCTTCAAGTTGTTTTGATAAGAGGTTGTCTGACAGTTACTTGTTGTGTCTGCCATTGGTCTGACATTATTGTTAGTGCAGCTCAGCAGTTGCTTGCTTCTACTTGAAGAGTATCTGACTGCTTTTATCTGTTGGAATAAAAAACAACCAAACCACCAGACAAAAAAAAAGCCCTCCCTACATGATTGTGAAAGAACTGACCTTGCGTCAAGTATTCAAGTTGGTTTGAACTGAGACACTGCAGCTTTAAGAGGTTTTGTCCTAGTGTAACCATTGCATGCTTGCTAGATAAAGTTTTATTATTAAATTATTCCACATCAAAACCTCTACTAAACTGTTGACATTATTTAACTTCTGTGGAAAAAGTACCTTCAAGAGATATAGAACTGGGCTTCCAAGACTTAAATCGTCAAAGGTAGGTACATTAACGCTGTTCCCAAGTCAATTTACGAAGTTATTATTTGGGGATGGAAGTGTTAGGGTGTTAAATAGATAATGTAGATTTTAATAAAGAAGTGTTTTGTTACGTAAGTGTGAATTCCTTTTAAAAAACGCAGCGCTAAATCGCCCCCACAAAATAATTGGAAGCTTCAGCTGCAATTTGCTGAAGCTGAAAAGACCGAATTCTGCTGTAGTTTGATAGGCAGAAGCCTCAGTCTTGGTCGTAGAGAATATGAAAATAAATATTTCATTTTGAGAGCACTCAACAGTGTCACTGTGCAGTTGTTTGGAAGTGAATCTGTCCACATATGTATATATTCTGAGAATACGATTGCTAAATCCTTTGAGTTGAATCCTTTTGATGAAAGGGAACCTCTTAGGTATTCGTTTGGGAAGGGTGTTAATTATGCTGTTCATCCTCACCTCCAAATGTTCTCAGATACACAACCTGCTCATTTTGCTTCCAGCTGTCCCAGAGTTTGGGGTGGTCCTTATTTTTAAATCTGGTAGTGATGCTGGGTAGGTTTTAATCTTTATATATTCGTTTGGAAAAGACTGCTTGCTCTGTTTTATGCGTATTATTAGCAGTTAACTAGAATTACTGATGACCCTCAAATAGTTATTCCTAGCTCCGAGGAAGCATTACAGATAATATGTATAAGAGGAATTTTTCTGAGGCTGCAACAGTTAGCACTGGACTTTGCCTTCCACACATGCGCTGTAATCTCTAATATGTTTTTTTCTAGGTGGCGCTGTCAGATTATGGCTGATGTGGCTCCTTGCTTCATCTCAGTCTTAGTTTTATGATGTGTTTTGGCGAGGGCAGTTTTCTGAATTTTACAGGTTCTTCTGGCCCTATGATGGTATGCAAGAGAAGAGTTTGACAAAATAAAGGGCCTAGTGCATACTTTACACGTTTCCCAGAATGTTTGAGATTAAAATGAGAACATTAAAATTCACTTTTAGTGAATTTTTTGTAAAAAGTAATTAATGCATTTCTTGGAAGATAGTGAGAATATCCGTAACATTTAAATCTATATATACATATATAAAAATAAATTCCTGAGGGAAACTAAATTTCCATTTGATTTTGTTTCCCATGTGCTTTTTCCTCTCCTTTCTCAGGTCGGGTGACCAATCTCCGCAGAGTCACCTACGTTGTCCTTGATGAAGCAGACAGAATGTTTGACATGGGTTTTGAGCCTCAGGTAACTGATGATATGCCTGAAAATGCTCTGAACTGCTCCTTTTCACTTAGAGGGTTTTGCAGTATCCTATGCTATGTAATTATTAGACTACCAATAACAGAATGTGCTGTGTATGGATGACAATTCAAGCTAACATTTTCATTTTTGCATTGTCCTCACACGTTAGTTGTGATAAATTCTTAATTAGAACATAATTTCTCTATAATCTGTGTACATGTTAGACAGTAGTTGCTGGCAGCTTTGGGCAGCCAAAGCTCTTTCAGTTGTCTTCAGCTATTTTGTCCTCCAAAACTAAAACCATTCCTTTGTCTTAGTTTTAGTTTTTCTTAGTCTTAGGTTTTCTTTTGTGCTGCTGGGGGGTGGCATGTTACCACTCAGCTTCCTGTTGACTCCAGCCTGTCTTGCAGTGCTCTCACCCAAGTCCCAAGAGGAAATCTGCAAAGAAAGATTTTGTATTCGGTGTAATCCATACATTACCTAACTTATTAAATAAGACAGCTCTATCTGTATATGAATTTCAGTTACAGAACTTGAGTACTAACAGGAAATGTTCTCTCAAACCAGGTCATGCGCATTGTAGACAACGTCAGGCCTGACCGTCAGACTGTCATGTTCTCTGCTACTTTTCCCAGAGCTATGGAGGCGTTAGCTCGGAGAATCCTAAGTAAACCCATAGAAGTGCAGGTTGGAGGCAGAAGTGTTGTCTGTTCTGATGTGGAGCAGCACGTTGTAAGTATCACGCATCCACCTTGCTTATCCTCTTTCAGAAGGTTTCCAGCAATGTAACAAGAGCTTTTATTTCTGGATGTTCAGTGAGTTCTGCCACTAGCCATGGATGCAGCATGGGAAAGCAATCTCCTGTTCCTGATGTTTTATTATGTTATTTTTATGCCTTTTATCCTGAGTGTGTTTAATGACTGAAGGTACAATTTATATTCTTTTTGCTTTCTCCTTTTTTTTCCTTTTTTTTCCAGATTGTGATTGAAGAGGAGAATAAGTTCTTAAAGCTACTAGAGCTACTGGGACATTATCAGGAGAAAGGATCAGTTATCATATTTGTGGACAAACAAGAACACGCTGATGGCTTGTTGAAAGATTTAATGAGAGCTTCTTATCCCTGCTTGTCTCTTCATGGAGGTAATCTGCAGTTTTAAGGGCTCACATCAAGATCACCAACCTAGAATATTAATATGGAGTAGTTAGGAAGAAAAGCATCTTGCCTAGTTCCTGGGTAGTACCAGATTAGGATATTTTGTCATAAGCAGCTTTTGCTTTGTAATTGGGGAAATATATTTGTTTCTTAATTTTGAAACAAATGTGAGTTTTCTTCTGTTCCCTGTGAGATGTCATCAGATACCAAATCTTGTCTCAGTGCAATGGGTTGTGAGGTGAATGTTAACACTTGTTAGGGGATATTACTAACTCTGAAATGTAGAGTAGTGAACACCAGCTGAGGGACTGTTATGTGAGATTTTGTTTAAAATTCCACAATAATGGCAGCTGTTGTCTCACCTTTCTGCCTTGGAGAGGTAATACAATGGAAGCAGTTCAGCAGTGAGAAGAGGCCACCTCTGCAGGATGTTGTCCATCACAGAGTGTTTGTCTGAATATGAATATAGTGCTCTCGAATGTACAGCAACCAAAAAGTGCAAAATCACTGTTCATGGGGTGCAACATTGGAGGAGGGAAAAAATATCCTCATTTTTTTGGGGTGTTCCATTGCCTTTAGTAAACAAAGTTGCCAGATGAGATCTGAGCTGAGCTATGAAGTCAAGTAGAAATTATTTTGAAACTCTGCAGGGTTTTGTAATGGGGAAATGGGAAAACTGAAAGTTTGAATTATTGTGGATAATAGACTAAGAGGTTTATTATCCTGGATAATTTATATTGCCTGTGAGTGTAAGTGTATGGAAGTGTTATTTCCACAGGGTTTGAGTTGTTTGAAGTTGGAGAGTATTTTGACTGATGCCCAAATTCTTCTGAGTCGAAATCAGAAGGTAGTTAATAGAAAGGAATAAGGGCCCAGCTTCACAGTGTGTGTGGTTTCCTGCAGGCATCGATCAGTACGACAGGGACAGCATAATCAATGATTTCAAGAATGGAACGTGCAAACTTCTGGTGGCCACATCTGTAGCAGCAAGGGGTTTGGATGTAAAACAGTTGATGCTGGTGGTCAACTATAGTTGTCCCAACCATTATGAAGATTATGTGCACCGAGCAGGCCGGACTGGACGAGCTGGTAATAAAGTAAGTGTAATCACTTGCCTGTTATTGTTAATACTGAAACAATGGCCCTATTTACTGCTTGATAAAGGTGTTCTCCAGGGATAGCTACAGAGGGAATATTTTGTTATTGATGTGAAGAAGGTTTTCTTTTGGAAATGCCTTTAAGGTTTTTGAGAGATGATGTGTAAAATACACTCTGAATTCTAGCACTGCGGAAGTTGGAATTCATGTTTCCTTCTGCCATATGGATGTCCTTTTAAATTCCATTTGTAGTGTAAAGTTTGGTGTTTTTCACCATTGGAAATGGGCCCTACTAAGTCTCTAAGGTTTTCTTTTCTGAACTTACAACCATGAAAGGATTGAAAGGAAAGAGTTCCAATTTCTGCCATCTGTGGTTGATTCCCTCTATATCAACTTCCTGGGAAATCACATTATTCATTCTACATTCCTGCTGAAAGAAAAAAAAAAGCATGAATATCACAGTTATTTTTATTGACCAGAAAAACAGCATCTGTGCAAGGGCATGACGGTAATGTTAGAGATAAAGTTTCTGTAGAGGTTGTTCTTTACCATCTTTTAAATTAATTTTCACTAGGGATTTGCATATACGTTCATTACTGAGGATCAGGCACGGTATGCTGGTGATATCATCAAGGCTTTGGAATTATCTGGGAATCCAATTCCTGCTGATTTAGAGAAGCTCTGGGCTGACTTCAAAGAACAACAGAAGGCTGTAAGTGATCCTTCATTCCGTAGTGCTCTGTGCTCTGTGATTAACGCGTATGCTGTGGTGCAGTTGTGCACCCTGTACAATTGTGAGTCGTTGCTGAGTTCATTGAGAGCACACACATGTGCTGAGGTTTTGAGATTTAGGGATCTGTTGTTGTTGTTTGATTTTGGTTGCTTTTTGTACAGAATCCCAGTTGTGTATTGCTTCTGCCTGCTGAATTAACACAGCTGTTTTAATTGTACTTCGTTGTAAAGTACAGTATTGAAAATTTGAAGAGCTTTCTAGACATCCCAGGGTTTGCTTTTTTAAATACTAATTACTTTTGTATTTCTGTAGTTATCTTATTACTTTGGGAAATTGATTTTAAAACTTCAGTTTACACATGGAAACACACTGTCTTTATTTTAGGAGGGAAAGCTGATTAAAAAGAGCAGTGGATTCTCTGGCAAAGGCTTTAAGTTCGATGAAACAGAACAGGCCTTGGCTAATGAGAGAAAGAAGCTACAGAAAGCAGCTCTTGGCTTGCAAGATTCAGATGATGAAGATACAGCTGTTGATGTAAGTGCCTGAAGTTTTTTGAGGATTTCCAATGTATTCTTGTGGTGTTTTTTTCCAGTAGGTTACAGAGCATGCTGCAGAATGTGTGGATTTTGGCTATGACGTGTCCCGTGCTGCTTATATTATGGAATATAATTTAATCAATTATATTCCACGGGTAGATGTGTATGCATTCTTTGAAAGAGAAGATGTATAGCTCTCCTATGAAGATCCTGAAAATCTGTTCCTGACCAACTGGTATTTTACACCTGAAATACGTAGTGATGTAACTGTCACAGAGCTTATACTGATACTAATCTGCCATAGATGAAATGGAACGATTGCCTCAAACTACAGTTGCCCTCGATTACAAACATCTTTTTTTTATGTGTAGTGTTTTAAAGAAATTCACAGTGGCCTTTTTCTATTTCTGAACCCTTACAAGGTCTCTTTCAAAACGTTAGACTCCTTTTTGTGAACTTGCAAGTAAATGCATGCACAAACTTACTCCTGATTAGTAGATCTGTTCAGTTTGCTCTGTAGTTCTGAGCATGCTTCCATCGTTTAAGCAAGATTTACATGTGAACCGTGTGAACTAAATTGTCCTTAATGTTTTCTGTCTTTATGATGATTTTTAATGGTAAATGCAGTGATTTAATAATATTTATTTTGGTCAGATTGATGAACAAATTGAAAGCATGTTCAATTCAAAGAAAAGAGTAAAAGACATGGGAACACCAGGATCATCAAACGCTCCTACGCCATCCGCTGGTAATGCAGAAAAACTGGAGATTGCTAAAAGATTGGCTTTGAGAATCAACGCCCAGAAGAATCTCGGAGCAGAGGCACAAGTATTTGTCCCCTTCCATTTTAAGGTAAGCCTTTGCAGCACGTTACAGTGTTCAGTTTTTTGCTTTGTGACTGCTGTTTTGTTCAGTCTTCTCTTCTCTCTGATGTTATACTGCATTATGCAGCTCATCGTGTAGCTGCCATCTCAGTTGCAAGTTGTAGGTTTTGTAATGGAGCTACTTCAGTATTTCAGTGGAAATACTTTGTCTGCCTTGGCAAAAAAAAAAAATCAAATTGTTGAATTTTATCAGTAATGAGAAATGAATTTGATTTTGTCAGCTTAGCAGAGCTGCAGAATATCTGCTGAAGCACTTAATGCACAGTTTGGACTTGGGTAATGTGGTCTAATGTGTCCAAAGGAATTTTGAACTGGAGGTGTGAAAGACAATGAAGATCTTCTGTACGCAGGGACATCCTGAAGATGTATTTGTATGTTGGCATTTGTAATATGCAGAAAGCTTTAATGAAAGCCTTGCTGGCTTGTGTGGGACTTGTTTTGGCTGCATTGTTTTCAACATGGACCTGTTCTTTCTTTTTTGATTGGTTGGTTTTTACAGGACGTGATGCAGCAGGCTACAAATGCTATCCTTAGGGGAGGCACAATTCAAGCTCCTACAGTATCTGCTAAGACCATTGCAGAGCAATTGGCTGAAAAAATCAATGCTAAGCTGAATTATGTACCTATAGAGAAGCAGGAGGAAGAGAAACAGGATGGTGGACAGAATGAATCTTTTAAGAGATATGAAGAAGAATTAGAGATCAATGACTTCCCACAGGCAAGTAAACATTTTGCTAATGAGCATTATTTAATAAGTACAGCTTGGACAGTGATGACTCCAATAACACGTTTTGTTTCTGTTTCTTATTCTAGTTGAAATCACTACATGTGTGGTTACTTTTCAGCATGTAGGCAGTGAGTGCTTTGGATGTATTACAGAGAATAGTCCCAAAACAAGCATTCCTTACTACACAAAAATCTTTCTACCCTCTGCTATTGACTTATATCCAAACCTCTGACACTGTCTAGTGTTATATTTGAAAGGCCATACTACTGTGTATGACCCCAATACTGTTCCTTTTTGTTAAATGGAAGCACACAGAACATTTGCCCTGGAGGTCCAGTCTTCCTGCAAAAAGTATTAAACAAAATATTTCAGTGCTGTTTCAAAAAACTGTAAGAAAAAGTTACAGGCTTTAAACTTCCAGTGTAGTAAAACAGGAGGTCTTTAGGAGGTCTTGCTTCTGCAGTACTGTTGTTTGTCTAAAAGGTCAGCTATGCTTTGAAATGCCGTTGTGTTGATGCTTTTCTGCTCGTTGATTCTCCTGTATCCTTTCCCTTGCAGACTGCCAGATGGAAAGTCACCTCCAAAGAAGCGCTACAGAGGATCAGTGAATATTCTGAAGCTGCTATTACAATCAGAGGAACTTATTTCCCTCCAGGCAAAGAACCCAAGGAAGGAGAGCGAAAGATTTATTTGGCCATAGAGAGTAAGCATTCTTTCTTTAAATATTTCAATTAAATATACTACTCTAGTTTCATTATTAAGCATGGAATCTCTGCAGTCACAGTGTTTGGGTGCTCAGTTACGGGCTTGCTGTGGTTACTTTGCAGATAAATGTAATTACTAAGAAAGCACTCATTTGTCTCAGTACCCTATGGCAGATGATCCACGGGCAGCACAGAGATGCTGCTCCTGAGAAGGCTGACCTGCTACAGAACAGTAGCAAACATTGATGAGATCAGTTTGGGGGAGAAAGAAACACAAAAATGTTGTTTGTGCCCATGTGAAATAAGGAGAAAAATTGATTTTTATGGGTTTTGGCTGAAAAAGGAATAAGAAATTACATCAACTACTGCAACAGAAATTGTGCAAGCTTTGTGGTGATTGAGTAGAATCTTTCTTAACGATATTTATACATTTATTTCTGAATACTGTAATTTACAACTGTCTGCTTTAAGTCTTTTCCTTAGAACAGGCTGTCACTAGCTGTGGCAGCCTGTACAATACTAATGAGTTCATCAGGAAATAGTTGAGGGCATTTGGCTTTACGGTGCTTGTGAAAATAGCCAACACTGTTTAACTTCTTTGTCTTCAGGTGCCAATGAACTGGCTGTACAGAAAGCAAAGGCAGAAATCACACGACTTATAAAAGAGGAGCTTATTAGATTGGTGAGTGAAATGTTCAGAGTGCAGAGAGAAAGTGCTTCAACCAATGCTTTATGAAACTGATCTCTGCAGTTGGTACTGTGGCAGACATTTATATGAATACCAGGGACTGGAACCTGTGGAAGTTTTTTAAAAAAAAATCATTGAGCAGCCCAGAAAATACATTACTTTGTTCAATGTGGCTGTTATCCAGCCACCAGATGGAGATAACACCTTAACAGAGCACCCCTTAAATAATCGGCTCCTCATTGGTTTCCTAATTTCAGTGCCATCAAGCAGGGGGGAGGAGAATTTATTCCCCTTATTTTAATCTTTTATACATATGTCCTCAGAGATCTTGTGTGCTGTAGCATTACAGCATACCCTGCTGATAATCAGCTTTTTTTTTCCCCAGTAAGATAACTGTCTTGACAAATAGTGGTGTGAGTCCTGTGGCTGAGGAAACCATGGCTTCCTCTGAAATAGCCCGAGTGTGACCATGCTACATCACTGCCTTTGTTGTTTTCCTTTTAAGGAGTCTTTAAAGATTTACTTTCCTCTCAAAATCATTGACCTCTGCATACAAATGTTTCACAAAGGAAGGAGGTTGCTCATGGACTGCTTATTTACACGTAACATGGACTTACTGTGGGTGAGCTTTTATTGCAATTAATTTCTCCATTTTCGCTTTTAACCGTGATTTATTCTCTCCTACTTGCAGCAAAATTCATACCAACCAACCAACAAAGGAAGATACAAAGTTCTATGAGTGCTTGGAGCAATCTGTCTGCTGGTGGCTGGTGTGTGAGACTTCGTGGCTTCTGTTGTTTTGCTGTTTACACTGCTTATTGTAAATTAAGATTTTTTTGTTTATTTTGTCTTGCAGACATTTTTTAACAGGAAATTGATATTTGCTGAGACATCTTAATTCTTTCCACTAAAGTTAGCAGTCTTAAAGCAGACCAGTTTTGGCGAAGCATGACTTAATTTAAAAGTGCAGTTTATATACTTTACACCATAAAGGATATAAAATAAAATGATTTTAATTTTCCTGACAGGCTGTACTGTTAAGTAAATTAAACAGTGTTGGGATTTGTGTTGGAAGTTGTTAGAATGTACCTGCTTCATACTGTGGGGAGGATTCACACCATATCAGTTTATACTGGAATAATGATAAAACACCAAAATAAAGGTGGGATTTTTTCCTGGTTGATCCATAGCATCTCTCTGGCTGGTTCCACACACAGCAATTCCCTGTACAAATGTCCATCGAATGTCAGAGAGAGTTTTTTATCCAGAAATACTTGAGGTCTAGTTTTAAAATCTTCTCATCCTTTTGTCTCCCATTTTGTCCCTATGATCCGGGTATCAGAACAACTCTTTGGTGTTCTTTTTTCTTTTTTTTTTTTTTGTCTTTTTTGTAAAGTGAAATGTTTTGTAGTATGAAAATAGTTCCCATGGTTTTTTTCTAAACGTCAGAATTTTAGGATTTGGGGTTTTTTTCTCATTTTCTGACATAAGAATGAAAGCCTGTTTCATTTGAAAAGAAATACTCGGAGAGAGGAAGAAAAAAGAGAGAAGCCTCTTTTGTGACGAATATATGACATTTTTTACAGTGTTCTTATATATGCATTTAATGTGATTGTCCTCAGGTTGTCTTTATTACTGTTAGGACATGGCTTTAAGTAAAAATTGATAGCAATATTTAAGAATTGGACCCACAGATTTGGACTATCATTGCAGTCAGTCTGCTGCCACATCACTGGGACAGTCAAGACCTTTGGTTTTTTTTTTGGGGTCCCATCCACATAATCATTAGTATTTGTGATGGACTCCTTACTCTAATCGTTCAGCTCTCCCTACTACTTATTTGCAGCATAAACAGCAGTAATTGAACCACCTTGTTCTGGCAGCTGCACGACTTTGGAGATGATGGCTTTCGAAAGGACTTTTGTAGAAAGCTTTTCTTAGCTGACACTGAGAAGAAATGTGTCATTTTAAAGTAGCTGTGTATATACTGCTTTAACTCTGGTGAAGACAAATCGTACAATCTGCATCATAGCTGTATAAATTTACATCTGGTTTCCAATCTTCAGGTAATTTAAATGGCCATTTCCATTTGCTTACAATTGTCTGTTATTCTCATGATTGTGTCTTACTTTCAATACAGGAAAGGGAAGTAATGATGATATTAACAGCATACATTCAGTATAAAAGCACCCATGATGTAACACTTGCCGATGTTAATCCAGTAAATCCTTGGGGAGAACAAAGAGAAGCACACAGTAAAGCATTCAAAAATTTAAAACAGAAATCTCAAGCTAAACATTTATGGTTTCCTTTAAATACAGCAGGTTTATTTCTGTTAAAAAGTGGGTGTTGGTATGTTTCACACAACCCTGTGCAGTTGTTTCACCTTCTGACACTGTCCTCCGAGAAGAGTAACAGATTTTGATGTATTTCATGAAGAGCACTTTCAAGTTTGGACAGTCGGACATTCCTTTAAAAATCTCGTTTCAGAATGTTCAGATATATATTGGTATCTCCTAAAAACAAACAGAAGGGCATGAAGGAAACATTCTCGTGACTTCCAGCTTTGCTCTGTTGGATTTCAGAGCTGAAACAATGTCCAGTCTTTAAACTTCCTGGGGTTTTTAAATGCTATGTCAATATTCCTATGTTTTTTAAATTACAGCAAAAATAAAAAATAATTTCAATGTATATTTTTCAGAAACAGTCTTTTTGAATAACTTATCTGTTTTATGCACTTATCTTGCTTCCACATTTTCTTTGAGTTAGCCTTACACTGTTTGGAGTAGGAAAATATGTATAGTAACTATAGCCTGTCATTTTCTGCTAGAAATGCAGTAAGATGCAGATCAGACTCAGATGGGAAGGAAGTTGCAGTAAAGGTGTCTGAATACATGGAAACAGGAGCTGAATGCATATAAGACAGAAGAAAGACATTCTCAAATTAACAAGTATACAAGGTAAAAAAAATAAATAGCAGAGGTGAGAATAAAACCTGAGAGAGGAGAGAATTAAGTACTGGAAAGAGTGCACTTGGTTATTCCCATACGTGTACAGGGATGTAGAGCAGAGTTTTATAAACATCTCTTTTCAGTGCTTTCCAAGGAATCTGACCTGGGCAGATTCCTGTCCCCAGCTGTTGGAAGAGTGCAGGGGTGATGTACTTGTATTTGTTTGTTAGAACAAGCTCTGCTTATGTGCTTTGTTACCTACCCAAGGTGAAACGTTCCTGGCTTTCTAAGTTACCCTGAGCTTGCAGTGCTTGAATAAACAGGGAGTGGTATTTTGGGTGGGTAAGTAAAGAAATACTGGTTCTGGGTCACGGACAAGTTTTTGCTTATGTTCATGAGAAACTGCTGTTATTTCAGAACTACTGCCATGGTTAAAGAAACAAATATGTTTATTTGTAAGAATGGAGCCTGTGGAGGTTGCCAGAATGAATTTTAATGTTCTGTCACAGGCACGCACTCTCAGTGCTGTACAACTTAGTGCAGCTTTTTTCTAAGGCAGCCTGAATGCCCTGTAAGTAGGCTGGAGATGAACTGAGGTGCTCAGCGTGTCGGTGTTGGTGTCAAACCAGCCCTTGCCACCAGCGTAATGGCAGTGAGTTATTCATGAGCGTCGTGCACGGTCCCTTCCCTTCACTACATCCGATCCCAGGACCAGGATGTGTGCGCGCACGCTGACCTCACGTGATGCCCAAGGAATGCACTTTCCTTTTGATTATTTTTCTTGACCCAGATCGCTTCCAAATATGGTCTCAGCTTAAACAAGTTTGTATTCTTAGAGCTTGGGCGTTTGCAGCAGAAATTCTGGCTTCCAGCTAACCGTGGTGGCATGGGGGGAGCGGAGGCAGAGAACGACCTAAAAATGTAAAGATAAAAGGTGCCCAGCTGGACTCCTGTTTGTCCCGAAATGTACATTTTGTACAATGTTTATATGATGGTAGACAGGAAGATTTGTTTTGATATTTTTAGCTACAGTGGAAACAATTGTTTTTAAATAAATGACTACTGCAGAGTGATTGCCACCCAAACACTGCTTCTCTGAGACTTCTCATCCGAAACAGATTTAAATGGTTTTCTTTATCCAAACTAAGAGAGAGAAAACTGTTAAGCTAATCAGCATAAGCAGAGGTAAAGTAATTAATGTCTCAGAAATTACTAGTTGTAGTGAGCTAAACAATTATTAATAACCTACTATGAAGTGTGTGACTATTATTTTATACCTTGACCATTCTAAGTATGAAGTTTATCATCACAAAAATGTTTCTCAGAAAAACAGAACTGGGCAACTGCTCTGAAAGTTACTGCTTAGCAAGGGAAATGTTAACAAAAATCCTTAATCTTAACGAAAACGTACATTTCCACCCGTACATAGCCCGTGTATGTTAGCAAACAAATGAATTTTTAGCTCCAGTAACTTGTTCTTAAATAGAGCATTGGTCATGACAGTTGCAGCTCTAAATTCTCACAGCTTGCTCAGCATTCCGCGTAGCTGAGGACAGCACTGAGCTCCTGTGACTCTCTGTTGGCAACAGGAGGAACTCATGCCTCAACTTGAACATTTGGATCCATCAGAGAGACCCAGTGCAGGAGAATGGGATTTTGTGGTCTGGATGTAGGGAGAGGCAGCATTTGGTTGCATTACCTTACAGATAATGTGAGTGTCTGCTACTGGTAATGATAACTTAGAGAAAGAAAATGGGAAGGAAATTCCCAGTCTGTGCAATAGCTATGCTTCAGACCAAGGGAGGTTTCACAAAACAAGGCAGTCACGGACACATTTGTCTTTTTGTTTGCTTGCTGTTTTTATTAGCGGCATGTGGATGAGGAAACCAGAGCCCACTGCTACCAGATTAATATTTGAGCACTGTGGGCACTGAAGGTGACTCATGGAATTGGTTTGCCCACGGCACAATGCAGAGCAGCCACTGCACAAAGACACATCCAGCAGCAGTCTCAACGAGAGCCTGGTTCAGGTTTCACAGCATCGTGGATGGAACCTGTCCCTGCTTCCAATTCCAAGTTCACTGCTGTGTGTTGCTGTGAGCATTTCTGCATTCTGTTGAGCTGATGTTTTCTTTTTCTGGACAAGGCAGGAGACTTCCATCACTTTGTACACTAACCTACTGACCAAACATTAGATACCAAAGAGGTTCTCAAATTTCTGTTCTTGTCTTGAAGTGGCATTTCCAACAAGTTAGAAGCAATGGAAGCTCATAAATAAACTCAACCATTTGCTAAATGAATAAATGCTGATTTCCCTGCTGCTTTATGTTGGAAGTGGGGATTCCTGCATGCGTTGGGAAGCACCAGCAGAAAAAGCTAAGCCACGGTCGTGTCAGGATGTTTCACAGCAATTGTCAGCCTGAAAAGCTCTGAGTATTACAAGAACAGAATATCACGGGGTTGGTGACAGTTACTCAGGGGTGTCTGTGGTATTTGGGAACTTGTACAGCGCTATTATGGACTGCTATCCAGGTGCTGGCAGCAGGCCGGCCGCTGTGGCTGAAAATACGGCGCTGTTGCCGTCGGAGTAATTAAAGAGCACTGATTATCATCAGTTGGCCGTGCCCTCCTGTGGGCGTTACTGTGTCGTTTCACTGGTCCTGACGATGGCAGGAGGTTGGATGGTGGGAAGCGCTGGGCACGGTTCTGCGTTCTGTGAGGACTCTGAATATTGTCTGAAGGTACAAAGCTTCGTTTTTAACAAACCGCCCGTGCGCTCTTATATAAACTCTTTAGAACACGGATGGATAAAATAGGGCAAAATGCTTAACGAGCGTCAGTATTCCTTGCAGCCTGTGAGATGGCTGTGGCACGGACCGTGGATCACAGGAGCTGCGGCGCAGGCCAGTACTCCCGGCCCGACTCCAGCCCGCCCCGCAGAGTGCTCCTTTCCTCTCAGGGAGAAAATGGCGGCGCTGCCGCCGGGAGCCCCCGAGGCCGCCGCCTCCTCCTCCTTTTTCCCGCCCCGCCCTGCCGGCCCCGCGCAGGCTCGCGGCGCGGCCCCGCTCGGGAGCGCGCTCCTGCCGCCCGCCCGCCCGCCCGCGCCCGCCGCCGCAGCGCCGCTCCCTGCAGCCGCCCGGCGGGGTGTGGG
>NW_024962281.1:2543370-2607248 GCF_019238085.1 Lagopus leucura
CCTCGCGGTAGGAGGGCAAGATGGAGACGGCGGGGGAGGGGATCGCCGCGCCGCGGGGCCTTCGAGCTCCATTTGCTCGGGGCCGCGAAGAGGGGCCCCGAGGGGCCTCGGCGGTGACTCCCGCGGCACGGCCGGGCGGGGCGGGCGGCGGCGCTGCGGCGGGGCCCGGGCTGGGCCGTGGGGCGGGGAGGGCCTGGAGGCGGCGCCGCCGGAGCGGGCAGGGAGCGGCGCGGGGCAGCTGCGGGTGGCAGCCGGGCCGCCGTGAGCCCCGGAGCCGCGGGCAGCCCCTCGTGCGGCCTTCCTGTCTCGCCCCGTCCCAGCCGCGGGGCTGCGTATTGTGCTCGAGCCGCCGGCGTTACCTTCGGCGTTCCCGGCTCTGGTGCTCGCGTCCTGCTTCTCGCTACAGACCCGCCGGCCTGTGGGATTGCGGTTGGTACGGATGTGCGTTTCCTGAAGGTGTGCGAGCGGTGCGCGTCCTGCTCACGTGCATTTCGGGGCTGCCGAGCGCTCGGTTGCTTCCCTGCCGTCCTTGTTTGTTGGTGTGCTCACACGTGTGTATGCTGTGTACCTGTAAATAGGCCGGTGTGTCCTTAATGCTGCGTACGGTAATTCATCAGTAGATGGCTGTGCCTTCAGCTTGTTTGTACTTCTCTCTGGGTGTCACTGAAGAAAGCAGCAGTTATTTGATCCATGTTCTTGTTGTTGATGTTGTTTTGGGTTGCTTTTTTTTCCCCAAAACAGGAGGAGCACTTGGTCGGGACGTTTCTTAATTAGCGGTTTATTCCTATATCAGTATTGAAGTGCCAGAGTTTTTCTTGCTCTATTTTGTTTGTCTGTGTCATTACCCCTCAGTGTTAGGTGCGCCCAGAGCAGCGCTGTGCCTTTGCCCGCTGTGGCGCAGCTCCAGCAGGTGGATGGATGTTGGCTCTGCACGCTGTGTCTGGGGCTGTTGGTGGGTGTCAGAGCCTCCTGTGCTAACCCTGCTGCAGAGAAACCTCATGGAAGCGCAGGTGGGGAGCTCAGCACTGGAAATAGGGGATGTTTGATCCCTCTCTTAAGCTTTAGAATCCTTCTGTGGGAGGCGGCTGGGGAAGGTGAGAACACCCACGGAGATGAATGAAGCACCTCGTGCCTCTCAGCTGTTCTCTGGGGAGAGGAGAGGTGGGCGAGAACACCCGCAGAGATGAATAACCATCTCTAAGCTGAGATCTCCTCTGTTTTTCTTGGGAATAGCTCCTTTAGAGGAGGAGACAGCTTTACAAGCACTAATGATACTTTCTTTATAAACATGCACCTCCACCTGCTCTGTCATTCATATGCATATCTGGCTTGCTTTGAAATTTGGTAATTACAGAACCGCAGAATAATCAGGGCGCCCTTTCACAACCACACTTTCTCAGGCACAGCCTGGCCCCATGGCTGCCTTGTTCCATGCTGCCCTGCCTACAGTTGTCTTCGCCTTTTCCCCACCCTCCAGTCCCTGTGCTGCATCCGGGATTCATCAAACCCTTCAGGGCTTCTAGGTTTGCTGAATTGTCAAAAAGTCATCTTTGTGAGGTCTGGTCAGCTCTGGGAGTAACTGGGGTGGGTCGTGGAGGAGGAAGAGCAGTTGGTGGCAGTGAGGTAACGTGGTGTTGGCTAACCAACTTGGGTCCATCTGTGTTGAGGAAAGCGTGTTCTTGCACTTCCTCTCTCACCCCAGCGCCAGCCAACCGCTGTATTTTCTTGTTGGATCAGTTTTTGCCTGGATGTTGGCTTGTCCTGCTCTTGCACAACAGTTAGTGTTGGTACAAGGAGTGGGGGTGTATAAGAAGAAGAAACAGCAAGATCATCTTGCTCAGAAAAAAAAGGGGGGTTGGGGTAGTTTCTGCTGGTGGTGAAGCCAAACTGTCAGTTGTGTCCATGTGATCATGGTGCAGTTAATTAGATTACTGACATGGCCCTCAATTTCATGAAGCTGTCCTGACTCTTTTAAGCGTCCTCTTTCTCATCATCACTCCACGGTTGTATGATCTTAATTTCAGTAGGAAAAAGCCTAGCTGGTGTTAATATCTGCTGAAACTCTGCCCTTGGGTAGGACAGACTTATTTTGGGGCTGGAGAGCTGAGGGTTCCCTGTTTGCTGGGCTGTGCAGTCACATCATGCTGTGCTGTTGTTGATACAAAGGCGGCCGGCGTTCGAGCTCTCCAGGGGACTGTTTATGAGTGTCTGAGTCTCATTTCCTTCTGTTAGGTATGCTGAATTTTGAGTTTATAGCAAGCAAAAGCAGCCTTCACCTATTGCCATCAAACATCTCGAGTATTCCACCGAGGGAAGTAGTTTTTTGTGTTCAGCATGACTGAAATGGGTTTGGGATGAGCAAAATGCCCCTGCACCTCTACTGAACAACAGCAGTGCCTCTGTGCTGGGAGCTGAGCGTCCTGAGGGGTGGGGAGATGGGGAGAAATGCCTCCAGCTCCCTGCGGGCAGCGCTTCTAATTTGTTGCATTGCTTGGGGAGAACTTTGTTTCTCCATCTTTTTTTTTTTTTTGATAGAGAATAACTGGAGAAAGAAGAGAGAACAGTTCAGGAAGCAATTTCTATTTGCAATCTTGTGTTACTGCAGTCGTACCAGCAAACCACTGCTGTAAGGAGAATGTTTTTTCTTTCGGCTCATTTCAGTTTATTTTATCTATTGTCAGATGATGAGAAAAGCTCTGTTGCACAGTGAACGCTCGGTAAGCGTTTTATAAGCACAATTTGGAGGAACTGGTTGATGACTGTCTTCAGGGGTCGGTTGTGTATTGAATATAGATTCAGGTGTTACAGTGTGTGTTGTGCCACTGACTTCTCTTAATGGGAATTCTCGAGGTACAAGATTTGGAAAATAAGCAGTGAGAGTTAACATCTTCTTCAAATAAGGGTTAGAAAAGGAGCTGGCAGTAAAAGAGACACTTGAAAAATGTTTAATTTCAAGTAGTGGATACTTTTTATTGATGGAAGTATTTCTCTTAGCTGCTGTCCTAGGAAGGAAGAGCAAACCGAATAGCATATCTGCAGTCTTTAAAGGCAGAATGCTCATCTGCTTCTCACACTGCTCTCTGCAACCAAACGGAGCCCTTGGGTGTCCCCAAAGCCTGCAGCCCCTGTGATGCTGAATATGGCACAGAGCCTTCTTTATGTAGGGAGCTTGAACAGAGTTGGTCCTGTGCTTCATTCCAGCTATTCTGACTGGGAGCAGTAGCACAGTACTAGCACAGAAATAATGCTCGTGTTTCTAAGTGCCCTGTCATAGACTTTGTATGTGTTTGCTCTGAGCAGGATTGGGTGGTGGTGAAGGTGTGCTGATACACCTACAGCTCTGTTTATACTGTGGAAGCTATTGCAGGGAAACGAGTGAGTTTTATATACTGTCATTAAAAGCAGAATTCTCCATATTGGCAATAGGTGTTTACCTTTCTTGGTATATTTGAAAAGCTGTAGATAGGCTTCCAGTGTTGTTCAAAGGCCCTGATTCCAGGTGTGTTTCAGCAGCTTTAAGCCAGAAAAGTGCTGTATTTGGGGTCAAGAGAGGCCCTGTTTCTGCCTAACCAAGGGTCATAATATCACAGGAATTACTGAAACTTCCTAAGTTTCTGCTGTGTCTGTACTGTCTTTAATAAGATTTCTATTTCATCTCCCAGCAGAAAAGAGTAAAGAATGTCAAGCTTGACAGTGAAATACAAGATGCTAAGTGGCAGCCTCACTGACAGGTAGAGCTGTGAGCCAAACCAGACCTCGGTGGTGCTGAGCCAGGTCAGCTCTGTGGCACTCAGAATGGTGGTAAGGCAGCAGTGTGCTGGCAGGTGGGGTGATGGCCACAGTCAGAACCCCCAGCAACAAAACCTGCAGGTCCCAGATAGATGGCTCTGTTCCTGTCCTCGTTCCTGGCAGCAGTGCAGCTTCTGTGCTATGGTTGTATGGGGAGCTCTTGTGCTGCCTCTTCCCAGAGCTAGTTTATCCAGTTGTCTCCTCCTTTCCCCAGCATTGGAATGAAAATTGATTACCAGATAGAGAAGGATCCAAACAGAAAACTCGGTGCAGCTTCCAGTAGAAACCCTCTCAAAGTGCCTCTGAATGAGTTTAGTGCAATGCCTGATGTCAACTATTATGTGGAGACATTCAGCAGGATTTAAAACTGATTTAAACCAACCTGCACATTTCTATTTACATACTTCAGTACAGGTTCTAAACAAGTACGTTCTGTTTCACTGGGAACTTTTCAGGCTGGTTGTGCTGAAGAATGCTTGGGCACAAAGTTGTGTGCATTTGCTCATACGATATAGCTGGAGTGGGATTTTTAAGCTGGCATTGCTTTGGATTTTATACCATTCTTTCCTCAGTTATATCCCCCCACCAAAAAGCTTGCTTCTGCTCTTCAGATGACTCATGCTGTGTGCCTGCTTCATTCTTTCATTCCCTACTGCAATGTGAGTACAGAAAAATGAGGCTGGGAATGTCAGAGTAACGAAGGTAGACTAGAAAGCTCTTTTCTAGAGAGAACTTTTCATAAATATGTCTCAGATAAAAGAAAATACAGAATACGAGCATTTTCATGACTTAAATAATAGCAGTAACAAAGACCATGACCAGATGCAAGGAGAGCTGGCATCGGGCTATTTTCCACTTGAAGGCAGTGTTTGCAGAGCGCTGTTGCCCTGGACACTGGGTGCTGACCCTGCCTGTTCTGTGCTAGAGGCAGGCTTGCTAATTATTCTAATATTATTTTTACTGGCTAGTCAACATCTGCAGTAACAGTAGTTGCATGTTTGCGCCACCATTTCCCCACTCCACATTCAGAACTGTAGCACGTGGATAATCTCTGCTAGAACCATCTATTATTTGCACTGTACTGCTATCACGGTTTCACTATTTGACATAAAACCATATTCATGTATTTGCACAAGAGTAATGCATACACTGTAACATGCATTTTGGAGCCAAGGTAAATGGGAGTTTGAGCAGGGAGTGTAACCATTGTGATCAGAAGGAAAGGGCACGCATGGGGATTTTCTCCTGGGTAAACAGGCTGCTGCTGGGATTGTTTCTCTGGCAGGGAGGAAACCTTTGCAACTGTGGGATAAATTCAGTGATCGATGGTAGAATTTAGAGTTGTTTGCTTTAGGAGATGCTCCTTATCTACAGGAGCCAAAATACCATCAATGTTCCAGACCTTAGCTGTTAGAGAATATACCACAGCAAGAAACATTTGTCCTTCTAGTTGTGACTGTAGGGCACAGAATTGCTCTGAAGAGCTCGATAGTGATGGGTTAATCTTGTCTTCAGCGTGGTTAAACGGTTACACAGGCTGAATGGGTGCAAATGTCATCCTGTTCCTCTTTGAGCACCTGGTTGGCTGCTGCTGTCCTTACCTGCTGGATGTCTGTCTGGAGCTGGGGCAGCGTGCAGAGCTGCACAGGAGTCACCTTTGTAGAGTCCTGAGGTTTCTGCTTTGTAACAGATTCCTTGTGTAGCTCTGCATTCCCAGCTGTGGCATTGCTGTTTTTGCAGAGAATCTCACCTACTTCAGTGTTTCTTACGTAATTGTAGAAAGAAACAACAACAGGCAGAGGGTGGTGAGGCACTGGAACAGGTTGCCCAAGGAGGCTGTGGATGCCCCATCCCTGCAGGCATTCAAGGCCAGGCTGGATGTGGCTCTGGGCAGCCTGGGCTGCTGGTTGGTGACCTGCACACAGCAGGGGTTGGAACCAGATGAGCATTGTGGTCCTTTGCAACCCAGGCCATTCTGTGATTCTATGAACAAAACTGATTAGTTCTTTATTAATTATAAAGCAACACAATCTCCGTGAGTCTGTATCTGTTGAACAGGAGAACCACGTGGTGTTTTTCCTTGCTCACAGATGCTGGCTTATCTTGCAACTGGAGCAGCTAGGAGGTGGATGAGATTTGGTTAAAAGGGTTTTGAAATAGCAGTAGGTGTGAGTATATTTTGTATCTTGTGGCTGAAATGCTCTTGTTCAGTTCTTTAATGCACTTCTTCCCTAATTGTGTGCTTCTGAATAGCATGTCCTTCAAATAGTTGCTTTTAACTACACGTAAGGGTTACCATGCAAACCTTCAAGTGAAAACTTACCAAAACTTTTCATTAAAAAAATAATTTACTGGCATCGGTGCTGTTTCATAAAAATGGAAATTGCTTGCACTTGTTGTAGAAAACAGCGGTAAATCTTGAAAGATTTTCTTGTGGAACAGTGCAGTATTGTTTGTTATTGATATAGATTTGTCTCTCTTGTTTTTGATAGAAAATGATGCACCCTGTTGCCAGCAGTAATGCAGCATTCTGTGGGACGGGCAAGAGCTCTTGCCTTAACGAAGACAGCGTGAGAGCTGCTGACCAGTTTGACTTGTATGCCACGCAGCAAAGTAAATACAGCCACGCAGTGAGCCACAAACCCATCGCGTGCCAGCGACAAGACGCGCTCAATGAGTCCCACCTGCAGACCACGAGCAGCAGGAATATAGAAACAAAAGATGAACTAAAGAAAAAGAAAAACCTCAACCGATCCGGTAAACGTGGGAGGCCATCAGGGACCACAAAATCAGCAGGGTACCGAACCAGCACGGGTCGACCCCTGGGGACCACCAAAGCAGCTGGATTTAAGACAAGTCCAGGCAGACCCTTGGGCACAACTAAAGCAGCAGGATACAAAGTCAGCCCAGGCAGACCTCCAGGTAGCATTAAAGCTCAATCCCGGTTTGCAAATCTAGGTTATACTTGTGGCAGTGCAGCTTTTCCTTATCCTATGGTGCATAACAGAGGAGTACATGCTGCTGGTGAAACTAGCAGCAAACTCAAGCAGCCTAACGAATGAAAGGAAGGAATTAGTAACTGCTTACTAATCTGCTTTACTCTGGATTTTTGGCATGTTTCTTGCATTTTATTGTAGCATTTGCATACGTTTGAGTTTCTAGATTTTATTTTTACTCAAATAATGCCATAGTCTACGGGTGCAGTTCAGTAACTTTTAAAGCAGTGTCAAGAGGGCACTGGTATAAAGTCTTTTTTGTTGTTGTTGTTAAGTCACAATTTAAAAGAAAGTCTGAACTGAAGCATAGGCCATGGTGTCTACACCTATCCTATATCACCTATATCCATGTTCCTAGTTTTACGTTCAGTTTTGGGTAAATCTAGTTTTGTGGTTATGCATTAAGTAATTGAAAGAAGGAGGACAGAATTAGCTGGCTGCTGGCTCACGATGGGGCCTATCTCACCATAGGGAACTGGTGCAGATGAGTTCATACTTGATAAAGAAAAAGAAACTATTTGGGACTGTTTAACTTAGATAAACAGCAGCAGTCTGAATTCCTGTGCTTTTTTAAAAGGAATAGAAAGCAAGCTACGTTCTTCACTTCTGCAGGAGCTTCTACAGACCTCAGGCAGATCCATAGAAACTTAACAACCAGACCAAAAAAAAAACCAAAACAAAACAAAACAAAAACCCCCCAACCTTCTTTTTTCCAGTGTTTTCTGGAGTTGTAGCATTAAGTCAATTTCGATTAATGTTCCAAAAATGTTTATGAAAAGACAGCAGGAAGCTGAGCGTTGGTGCAGCGCTCTGCAGCGTCACGGCGCTTTATTCAGCTGAGCTCCTTTGCCTTCAGGTGACAGCTGCTCTGCTTGTTACGCCGGCACAGGATTCTGCTATGTAATTTAGAAATGCCTAAATATATTTACCAAACCACAGATAGTTCTTTACGTTTTGAAATATTTTATAAGAAATTAAGTACTGTTCGTTCTAGTAACGTACTTGGTTAATCCTAAACAGTACGTCCTTTATCTGTAAATAGCTATTTACACTGGTTTTTGCCTTTAAAAATCTGTGCTTAGGTGGCGACAGTTTAATAGCTTTTCAAGTATTAATCTATAATGTTTACAAATTAAACTTTTTAAAGAGGCACCGCTGCCAAGTTTTTGGGCTTCGTTTTGCCAGATATTCCTGGAAATACAGTTACTGCATTGTTGGACACTTAGGCTATATTTAAGTTATGGAACGTTCTATATCTACCAAAGGACACCATTTTCATGATTTATAAAAGCAAACTGTATAGCTGATGCAAACAGGATGCAGTTTACTGCACTGCTAGACCCCAGAGATGAAGTAATTCATAGGAATTCATCTATGCATGCAAGCTGAAAAAAAATGTTGTTGGTTGACTATAAATACCTTTCTTGACTCAAACTTAAGCCTTCCCTCTTTGCAAAAGAAATGTTCCATTTTTCAGCTGGGTGTGTTTAATTTAAGTGTGGGAGAGCGCATGTATGTGTGTAATGTACACATACTTTAATCTAGTCTTCAAAAAAAGAAAATCAATCCTCAATGTTGCATATTGTTTGTTCTAAATTTACTTTTACTGGAATCCGAGCTTTTTTTTTTCCACCTGGAAGAAAGTTTCTATTTAAGCAGTTTGAAGCAAAATGTGACTGGATGATAAATTTGTAGGCTCGTGCATCCGGGGAGGGGGTGGATATATAAAGCTTGGCGATCTGGGGAGTGAAAGAAATCGGGTTAATTAGTGCTTATGCTGGACTGATAACTTTTGTTAACATAAATGCTATTCTGGCCTGCTGACATTTTGATGAGAGCTCTTGATTTCAGTGATGACAACCTAAGAAACAGATGTCATGTTTCATACCTTTTTTATCAGGAAAAAAGCAGCAAGCCTTCAGGTGTTCCAGTGATGCCTAACACATAATGAGCTGGACTTTATGCTGTACTTTACATAGGTGTGTTGAATTGTTTTTGGGGAACTGTGTATGCACTGGCAACTAAGACAATGAACCTCAACTGTACTGGATGGCTCCTTAGTCGATGTATGAATTAACGGCAGCTAAACTGCTACTAAAATAGTTTCTTCATGCTGAAGCTATGAAATCCAGTGATACTTTCTGTTCCTCAGCAAACTCACAAGTCTGAAATTTAGCGGTTTCTCAGAACGATGTAACTTCTGACACATGCAAAATGCTAACGTGAGTTAATTCACCCTCAGGATCTGTGTTGTATTGGCTGTTTTTAATCAGATGGTTTTTCAACAAAAGACTGCTTTAAGTTCTTACCTGAACTCAGCTGGGAAAGCAGTCCTCTTCAGCTGAATGTAGTACCTGCAGGAGCGTCACACCTCGCTGGCAAGGAACGTGTTGCATGTCACCACTGTCCCTTGGAGAAACTCCACTTACCTCCTCTGTTTATCTGGTTTGCTCCTGTTCCACTTCTCACTCGTGCATCTACTCGATGGTGCTGTGCTGTGTGTCAGGAGATGATGCAGCTGTATCACTGTTCTGCTAGTATAATGAATTTTTAATTGAGTATGCTGATGAAATAATGAAATCATCTAAGCAATTTCTGTTCATTACACTGTTTATTAATTATATCAAATGAAATGTAATCCCAGAGGGAAAAAAAACCAAACAAACAACAGTTAATGTTGTCAATTGTGAAACGAGGAGCATAAAGTAGGAAAGTGTTTGCAGAGTCTGTACAGGGCTGCGTGGCACCTGGGATGTGGCAAGGAGACCAGCAGAGTCCTGCTGGGCATTTCTTCATTCTGCTTCATTTCGATCTGACTGCAGTCTACTGGTGCCATGCTGTGAGAGGAAGAGAAAGGAAGGAAGACATTGGAAGTGAAAGAGGAATGGAATTTTCAAATACTTCTGCTTTGCCTACGTGTAGTCTGCAGAATACATTGTGCTTTAATAAAACCCCAAACAACACTTTTCTTTCCACGCAAACACTGAAGCAGCATGTTAATGCCCAAACTTTACCAGTACCAGTGGGAAAACTGGACTTTCCCCCCCGTAGTATGAAAACATAACTTGTAAGGTAAATTGCTTATTTTATATTCTATATCATAATTCAGCTATTCATAAGCTAGGATCACTGTTGTGTGTTAACACTGTTCAGAAGATCTACAAGTTTGCTTTCTAATGATTTCTTTTAATTATCAAGTTTCTAACGTCTTATTTATACATGAATGAAATGTACTCACTTGCTATTACTCCTTGATGATGCTATACAAGTTCACTGTTTAATACACATAGAGTAACGACTATTCAGCTTCTGATTAAATTTACTTAAACTTTAAAACCAAATAGTTTTGCTACTATAAAGTCTTGCACTGGACATTTCAAGATGATAGCACCATATTTTGGCAGGAAAAAAACAAAACAGATACCATCCATCAGCAGAGGCTAACAGTGAAATTGAGTTCAGTACTTTTAAAATCAGCTGTTAGCCTTGTTGTTAAAGCAGCACTCTTTATATCTTGGATTTAGTTCAATCAAAATAACTACGTATCAAGAGCCATTTAAGATCTCTGTTTTGAAGGAATAGATTTTCACTTCGTCTGAAAGAGCTGAGAGTTTGGTTGGGACAAAACCAAGCCTTGTCAGTGAAAAGTAATGTGTCTATGAAAAGAATTACTTGGAACTACAGTACACAGAGTAATTCAGATGTGAATTGAACTCCCTTCCCCCTTTTTGAAGAGCTTTAAAAGGCAGAGTGAAATGAAGTCATTTGTCTGCTGGCTTCGTTAACCGAGACTCTGCTATTCTTTGTTGTATGTATAATAACATTTCATGCTATCCCTAGAGTTGACAGTTAAAGCAATTGATAACAATCATAAATACTTTGACCTGCAGACCTAATTTCTGACCACAAAAGAAGTTTATTCTTCTCTATTTTAATGCATATATTTTAACACTGCTTAAATATATTTATGACTTTAGTAGAGACTAGACTTTTCTCTTTTAAGTTTTTTTTTCAGATAGATAAATCTGTATTCTGAAGTTTGGAACCACTTTCTGATACTTTAACCTTTCATCGTTTGCTTTTCCACAGGTTTACTTTGGGGAAACAGTAATCTGTTAAATATCTAGTATCAGCACCCTGTCCTCTGCTGTAAAAAGCCTGATTAGATACTGTGTATGTTTTTATGTCCATGAACTTGAGCTACTCGTGTGCAATTATGTGTATGGGAATGGAGTAGTGTTCATGATCTGTATTTACATCATCATATGGATGTATATTTATTAATAAAGTTAATACTTTACAACCTAACAGTTATTTCCTACATGCATTTTGTTTTCATATATGTATTTTAAATTCTGGCTTAAGATTCCTATTGCCAACATATCAGACCAATAACTTTAACCTGTCTCTGCTGTAAACAGGAGTTTTCTTCTCCCAGTGTCTCTGTTGCAGGTAAGTGTAGAACATTGTGGTGCAGCTTGTACAGATGTTGCTTAAAATCAGGTGATCGGTTTTGCTCTTTGTCTGCCTGAAGTGCAGGTGAGTCCAACTACAGCAGACTGTGTTTGTGCTCGTGTGGACTGAAAAACGCATCAAGAATTTGTGAGAGTTGGAGGACATTCATAAATTACACAGTTCAGGCTTTTTAGCAGCCTTGGAGGTTGCTTTACTGCTCACGTTTATCACAGGTTACAGCTTCTTCATATGGACAGACTAGCAGTGTGTGTTTGCCAGCTGTGCAAGTTGGACCTTAAAAAAGCTTTACAGTGGTTTTATCTTCCTGATAATGCTGTTTGTGTGTCTGATTTGACACGGGGGTGTGCTTTGGAGCTGGACTGGCATCCTAATGCTCTTGTGAAGTACCTGTCTCAGAGGGATGTCTTCCAATAGGACAAACAATGTAGTGTAAATTAGCAACATCGTACCTATTCAGAAAGATGGCTCAACAAAGTGTCTTTTTGGACCAAGAGAAATGAAAATTGATCTTAACAGTTAATCACGTAAAGCTGTAATTCCTAAAGATAAGGGGCTGCTTTGCTGACTTGCTGTGTGCTGTTCTTACCAGGCTTCTGCCTGTGGCTCTGTGTATGGCTTATCATGTAAGGGAGAGGTGTGGCCTGACATACAGGATTGACAGCCCAAAACTACAGTGCTCTGCAGCTGGCTTGCACCCAGGTTCCCCGCATGGCCTAGGGATGGCAATGTCTCACTTCCTCCCATCAGTGAAAGCATGGCAAAAAATATCTGCTTATCATCCAGGGTTCCTGGAAGGAGTCATTAGCAAACAACTTTTAACTGCTTTGAAGCTGCAGTGTGTTGTGGAATTGTCAGGTGGTATTTAAATGATCTGAGGCAGATCCTGCCTTTCACGCTGTGTTTTTCGTACCAGAAAACCTTGTTTCCAATTAGTGAAAAAATATCACAGCGGCAATTGGTGTGAGTTTGATTATTTAGAGTAGGCCTCAGAGATACGCATAATACTAAAAGTGTTTTTCTGCTGCTTTGTGTGGTCATCTTTGTAAATGTTCAGCTCTGCCCATCTTGAGAGAACAGAAGGCAAAGTCACACCTCCCGAATGTAGTGTAAGGTAGAGCTGCCTGTGTGACCTCAGTCTCTGTTCTGACTTGAATGCTTCTTTTGTTTTCTTCTGTGCTGTTGAACACACAGAAAATCAGCTGTGAGGATTAGGAGTGAATGGAAACGCGAAGACCTTGGCGTTGTCTCTGTTCCATTCTGTTGTATTTCACTCCTTACATTGCCAGGGAAGGAGCTTGCTTGCTGTGACTGAAAGCTGTGACTGTGAAATCCAGCTGCCTTAATACACGGTGCACAAATGGCTGACTAATGTTTCAGTGTTCATCCGTGGCTGCGACACGAGACTCGTATCACACAAGTCCTCTTTCCAACAAACAGCTTTTCTATTGTACGACTGATTCTTGAACAGATGGTCAGCAGTGTGTGGGGCCAGGAGTTGGACTCCGTATTCCTTATGGGTCTGTTTCGACTCAGGAGATTCTCTGTCTCTGTTGGTATTGTTTTGTTTATTTTTTTCCTAGACATTTTTCCTAAAAGCAAATATTTGGCATCTAACGTCAGAAAAATGTGAGCCGCTGAACAGCTGTGGAGGAAACAGAACGGATTTGAGGTGAAGAATGCCAGCTACAGCTGGGATGGAGGGTGTTTCCCTACGGCCTCTTGGACTCCCTGCGTGTGTTTTGTGCTCGATTTCTTCTGTCAACTGGACCGCTTTGTTCTCTGCACAAACTTAACTCGTGTTTTGTATCTTCAGGTCACTGCAGCTTCAATATTTATTCTCATACAATTTATACTCGGCAGTGACTGGGTTCGGCGGTAATTTTTCACGGAGTAATTCCTCGGTGCCCTGCAGCGCTATCGGAGTTCCAGCAGCCTGCCCGTCCCTTCATCCGGCCTCAGCCCAGAGCCGTCCTCTGCCACTGCCGAGAACGCGAAACCCCCCCCGCCAATATGGCGGCACGCCGCGCTCCGCTCCCAACGTATGCACGCATGATACCGGAAGCGGAAGCGCCTAGGCAGTTCCGGCGGAAGTGGCCGTCGTCCGGGGAGACGCAGCGCTGTGGTGGAAATGTGGCGGCTAGTGGTGCTGCTGCTGGCCGGGCTCGGCCGGGCCCTGCCGGAGGATGAGGGTGAGGCCGGGGCCGGGGCCGGGTTGGGGCCAGGCCGAACCGGGAGGTGGGTGCGGAGCTTTCGCCGGGACCGGGACTGGGACTGGGACTGATCTCTCCTTGCTGGTGCAGGGGTGGTGACGGAGCCGGGCGCCGGCGGTTCCGGGCCGATCAGCGGCGAAGCTGTGCGGTACCGGACGGCGGAGATGGCTGACGCGATGCTGGGCAGCGGACCGCCGGGCCGGCCGCCCGTGATGCTCTCGGCGGTGCCGGGAGAAGCGAGAGAAGGGCGGGAAGCGGAGGTTTGCGAGGCGGCGGCCGGTGGAGGGGAGTGCGGCGCTGGGAGCGGGCCCGGGGCTCCTCCCGCCCCGCCCGGAGCGGCCGTCGTGCTGGAGACTGTGCTGCCCGCGGGCGAGGAGCCCAACGGCACTGCCGAGAGCGTGAAGGCCCCCAAGGTGAGCTGCGAGGAGAGAAACGTTACCGGTATCAGCAACTTCACGGTGCAGATCCTGAACGTGTCCCAGGTGAGCGACTCGCGGCATCGTGCAGCTCTGCGTATCGGGGGTGGGAAGAGTTGGTTTGTGTCTTTTAGTGCTTGACCTGGCCGGTTTCTTTGTGTAATGGGGAAAGCTTGAGCAAGGGTTGCATCGTTATGAGCTGAAACAAATGGAACAACAGCTCAGTCCACAAGTATGTGTGTCTCGTGTGTGCGCTTATGGTGAACTGTCAGCCTTAATGCTGTATAGATTCATATCTCTAGGGTTGTTTGTGGCAGTTACAGCCAATGCCAGTTACTGTATCTAGTGTGGATCTTATAATAGAGATGGTGTTTTTTCCGGAGGGGGGTTGTGTTGTATTTTTCTTCTTTTTAGTTAATTAAATGTTTGCTTGCATCTGTTATGCTCTCTCTAAGGATCTGATGGAGTTCTTAAACCCTAACAGCAGTGACTGTACATTGGTCCTGTTCTATACGCCATGGTGCCGCTTCTCTGTAAGCCTGGCACCTCATTTCAATTCCTTACCTCGAGCGTTTCCCATTCTTCGCTTCCTGGCACTGGATGCATCACAGCACAGCAGGTAATCCACACTTCCTGTGCTCTGGTCTCAGTTTATTTACAATAGCAAGGTCTGTGTTTTAAAAACAGCAGTGTTTTTTTAACAGTTTACTGTAAGCAGTTGTGTCTGTTTTCTTTTTAACTATAATGTTTTCGCATTTTCTTCCTCTTGACAACTTTACAGGAAGGAAATGCTACTCTGTTGGTAGCTTACCTGCAAATTGTGTTCTGTTAGCTGGCTTTTGGGTATCACAATCCTGAGGAGTGCTAAATATTCACTCACCTTATGCATATCCTTGGATAACAAAACGTGGATCCATACAGCACTTGTGTGCATGGAGAAGAAACACTGCTGAATGTCATATAATTAATGTAATTGATAAAGCAGTAAGCATCCCTAATGCCACAAAAAGTGGCTGCTTATTATTTTCTTATAAAGCGACTCATTTAGGGAAGCTGACACTTGCTGTGTTGTGGCTGCCTTTGTTCCTTTCTTCAGTGGATTTTTTTCCCTTCATGGCTTGTATGTGCTTTATGTTCTCCAGCTTATCAACTCGGTTTGGAACTGTAGCTGTCCCCAATATCCTCCTTTTCCAAGGTGCTAAACCTATGGCTAGATTTAATCATACAGACAGAACGCTGGAAACACTGAAAGACTTCATTTTTAATCAAACAGGTATGTAAAGCAGCACTGAAGTATCAATGGGAAGAACAAGTTGGCTTTTAGCTCCATACGCAGCTTTCCTTTTATTGTTGTTATTTATTCCTCTTATACTTTTATTTAACATGAATCTGATTAAAAGCCTGAGAGAATCCAGCAGAGATTTGCTGTAGGAACTGAATTTGGAGGGGTACTGAAACCAGAAACTGACTGGGCTGCTTTTGCAGTGTAGAAGGAAATGGTGGGGTATAAGGTAGAAGGATTGGGCACACCTTCATGCCCAAATCTTCCATTTGGGAGTGGGGGAACCTTGAGAAAGTTGCCAGTGCCATGCAAGGCTGAGAGCAGTTGGAGAATAAAACAAAAAAAAACCCATGCATGGGTATAGGAGAGCCTTCGTAAGAGGCCAGAAATGCTGTATTTCCAAATGCAGCAGAGATGCTTGAAACACAGCCCCACAAGCTTACAGAAAATTGTGTGGAATGACAGAACAATGCCTTTCCTGTTCATAAGCTGTGCATACACCTTGGTAGCTGTTCAGTTTTCCATAAGCAAACTGTATACTGGACGTATTAAAATCTAAGGACCAGCTCAACAAACGCTTAGGCCTGACTGTATGCGTGCCTTAGTTTGAGACGGGAACAGAGCTGCAAAGACAAAGAACTTCTCTGTATTTAACGGCTGCTACTGGTGTTGATGAAGGATGTTCTTTTCCAGGCATAGAGGCTAAAAATGATGTGACTGTGACAGAGGAAGACTGGAAGGGGCCTCTGCCCAGCGTTCTGACAAAAGGAGTAGACTGGCTGCTCGTGTTTTCCGTGCTCTTCCTGGCCAGCTTTATCATGTATGCTACCGTTCGGACTGAGAGCATTCGGTGGCTGATCCCAGGGCAAGAGCATGAACACCAGGAGTGATTGGAGGTGCTGAAGCAGGGACACAGTTTGCAGTGTGTGAAGCGGGTTTCGTGTGGAGTGGAAGTACTTAAGAATGAACCGTTGAATTTGTTGGTTGTCATTTATAGTGTTGATGGAAAACCAGCTTTGTTTACTAACTACTGAGTTTTTATAAAGCGAACTGAGGCAAAAAAAAGTGGTGAGTAAACTACTGTGGAGAAACACGAACTGAATAAGTATTTATTAAAGTGCTCTGACCTGTTTGCTTTTCGTGGACCTTAATGTAAATGTGTGATACCATTCTGCTTCACTTTTATGAAGAGATCTCTGAGCTCTGTAGATCTGCTGCAGCACATTGGCCTGCATATGTGGCAGCACTTGGCTGGAGTGCAGGGTTGCTTCTGTACAGCTGAAATCTGGGAATCTTCTTTTACAAACCTAGAAATGTATGAGGTGGTGCTTCTACACAGATTGTGGTCAACACATTGGAATTAGAATGTGGTTTTGGTTCGTGGATTCCGGAAATGAAGAAGTCTTCCAGGGATGTGCAGGTGAATGGTGGTGTCACTAAACCAGATTGTCAGTGAAATGAACTGTGAAGAAGAGAGATATGTTTTAAAATCCAGTTCACTTCATTTGAGTTATCCTAATATCTGAAAAGGTTTTCCCATTAACTGCCTGGGTTGGTTTATACTTCAGGGGAGAGTCATGCCAGCAATTATAAAAATGCAGGTATTTGTTGTGCAGCTCCCTACAGGGTGACTGTTTTCCACCTTATCTGCTGAGGTTAGGTACGGGTTGTCTTGCTCCATGTTCTATGAGCCTTGGCTTGCTGGAGATGCAGCGCAGATCAGTTTAGAGTGCTTTGCAAGGAGTACATATCCCTGAGAGGTGATCTCTGGGGTACCTTTTGGTGCTCATACCTCTCCTGTTGGGGAAGGGCAGGTCCTGTGTTAAGGCTGCAAGGATGAAACTGCTGCTACTGAAGGTCGAGGAAGTACGTAGTTAATAAGGTCTGGAGCAGCAAGGTGGAGAGCTCTTCTCGTCGTTAAGAGAGGCAGACGGCTGCGCTCTCCCTGCTCATCACCTCCTTGCCTATCAACAGAGATGTCTTTATCTGATGGCTGCCGATCTATCTGAGGGCTGGGGTCAGGAGGAGGGAGCCGGGCCCGGCGACACGGCCAGGCACAGCGCACCGAGTGGAGCACAGGGCGTTCTGTAGGAACAGAAATAATTCGTTTACAGTGAGGGTTGCCGAGCTTGGCACCCAGACGGCGTGCTCTCACCCGGTCCTACCCAAACCGAAAGCCTGACCCGCAATCCCCCCCACCCCAGGGCTCCCTCTGTGCCCGCACGGCCGCCCCCGGTCCCTCCCCCTCTCCTCCCGAGGCGGGGCCGGATCGGGGCCATGCCGGGCGGCGGGGCCGCGCTGCGCCGGGCGCTGCTGGGAGCGGGGCGTCGCGGAGCGGGCGGCGGGAGCCGGGCTGCCATGGTGAGCCGGGAAGGGAAGCAGGGGCTGCGCTGCGCTGCGGGACAGGAGGCGGGGGATGGGGCTGGGGATGGGGCGGGGGGCGCGGCCGCCTCGCGTGTGCGGGATCTCATTGGTAACGGAGGAATCGCGTTGCGTGATGTTGACGCCCCCGCCCCATAAACGTTAGCTGCGGCGCGCTGGTTTGTTCTGCTGCTCCTCGCGTTTAGCTCTTCTGCCTGCTATTGATTGACCCGCGTTGTTCTGCGGCGTCAGCCGTGCAGCCCGATGGGTTCCGTGCTTCTATAACAGCTCTCTGGCAATTGCTTTTAACAGTGGCGATATCTGCATGTTTCTGGAGAGAAATGGGCGCCTCCATCGCCGCTCCCGCAGCGCTGCGGAAGTCGCGTTGTTCGCTCCGGGGGGAGAGAAGGAAGGAAGGAAGGGGGGGGGAGCGCGCTCCGCTCTGCGCTGCTCGGGCGGACAGCGCCCCCCGGCGGCAGCGGCGGGGCGGCCGGGGGCGGGGGGCGGGCGGACGGGGGCTGCCGTGCTGCCGTGCTGCCCCGCGCTTCTCAGCAAGTTGGACGAGTCTGTAAGGACTGAAGCAGCCTGAAAGGGACAGAGCTTTCCATCTAAGCGTTGAGTTCATAATGTGAGTTTCAGATCAGTCTGTTCAGATGCAGGGTCAAATTCATCACCTGCTTGGTTATGTCTTTCTCAAGCAACCCGTAGGTGATTTTGTCTGTCCTGGATCTTTCCTAGGAGTAACAGGATGCACGCTGTGTACAATGCTATTTGCTTCCCTTGTGTATGCCTTTCACAATGCAGCTATTCTCCCCCTCTGCCCTTCAGCCTGTAATTGGACTTTGAGTGTTCTGTGAATAATCTGTTACCTACATAGCAGAGCAGAATAGCTGGAAATTCATTCAAGTGTTACAGATCTGGATAGCTCAGGTGGAGGTGTGAGTGGAGGTGTGCTTCTGTCTGTGCCCATCCCATGGACCAGCCCATCGCTGCACAGAGGCATCTGTCCCAGCTTAGCTGCGCCGACAGAAGCAGCACTCCTTGACAGGAGTCAAGCTGGTTATAGGAATTATAAAAAGGAATGCACCGTACAGTGAATTTTCCACCTCTTGTGTCTGAAGCATTTTCCTCTCTGCTATATGTACTTTACACAGAGAGTGGTGAGGTGTGGAACAGCTGCCCAGAGAGGCTGTGATGCCCCGTGCATCCCTGGAGGTGTTCAAGGCCAGGTTGGATGGGGCCCTGGGCAGCCTGGGCTGCTATGAAATGTGGAGGTTGGTGGCCCTGCATGTAGCAGTGGGTTGGAGATTCGTGATCTTTGAGGTCCCTTCCAACCCAGACCATTCTGTGGTTCTGTGAATATGTACCCATGGTTTCATGGCGTGGTTCTCTTGTTGTGCACAAGCAGCTGGGCCTTGCTGGGGTTGACACGCTCTGCTTTTGCCTCAGCAGTCTTCCCAGTCCCACTGGCTGACAGCAGAGGAGAGGAACCAAGTTCTGCTGGATCTCAAAGCTTCAGGCTGGTCTGAGTCAGGCGAAAGAGATGCCATCTACAAAGAGTTCAACTTCAAAAATTTCAATCAGGTAATTATTGCTATATCCCGTTTTTAATGTAGAGGAAATGTAATTGCTTTCATTGCCATGCAGTCCTGATGGGAAAACATTTGTAGGTGGAACTTTGGGAGTACCTTTGTAGGGCCAAACCCTGTCAGATTTGCCTCAGTGAATTGTTCTCTGACTCCAGTCTCATTAGGTGGGGTAAATTAAATCCGTTTTGTAGTTGTTAAGTAGATTTATTCTAATATTATAATTTCTTGATGATAATAATGGGGCCAAGATCAGTGTCGGTATTATGGGATTAGACAAATAATACTGGATCCTGATTTGTTTTTTTTTTTTCTTTGTTACTAATGCTCCTAAATTGGTGCTAGAAAAATGTAACTGTTGGAGAGTGGGGTTCAACTGAGGGAGGGGGAAGGAAAGAAATGGGTCAATGTAAGAGCACAAACTTTTGGGAGATGAGGTGGGGAGAGCAGGCCGTGTTTCACCTTCCCAGCTGGAAGCCAATTGCCAATTCAGTGAATCCTCATGGCTGCCCTTGCAGATCCCAGCTGCTTTTTCTTCTGGGCAAAGTCAGAGAGTTACAGTGTGTTAATGTTTAATTTGTAGGGATGAGATGGTTTCCTTCCAGAAAACAGCAAAGCATGTGGAGGGGATGGAGGATGCCAAGCCCTGGCTGCTGCTCTCCTTGGCTGCTCTTCCGTCCTGAGAATTAACGTGGGACAGGCAGAGCTGTGGCAGGCAGCACAGGGAGGGTCCATGGGAGAGGCTGACATGAACGTCTGGGGCCACGAGGTCCCCTGCAGGTCCTGCAAGGTGGGTGAAATATCCCACGTGAGTGCAGAGGATGTCCGTGTTACCGGTGAGGCACGGTGTGCCCTGCTGTTGCAGGGGAAGCATTGGCTGTAATGCAACAAAACAACCTGGTGCACCTCTGCTTCTTGGTGCTTGTATTTCTGATAGCTACACATAAATGCTGTGTTTGTTATGATTTAGGGAACAAAGGACAAAACTGAAGCTATGGACCCGCCTTGTGCTTGGGAGAGTCATCCAGCAGTGAAAACAAAGAACTTTTAGGTACAAAATCTTCTATTTCAGTTAACACTGTTTGCAGTACTGACAGTGTAGAAGTCAGGGCACTGAGAAGTGCCATTTCCACAGCAAACTCACCTTTGCTCTTCTGCAGATGGCACAGAGTCAGGTGTGTTTGTAGGCAGCGGAGCTGACATGAACGGTACTCCAGATTTACGTTTTGCAGATGATATTGGTATGATTAATGGATTCGTTGCCTCTTTTACTGCCTCTCACAGATAATGTTCGTGATGCATGGAAAGTTCTGTGGCTTTAAAATGGATGCCAGGTTTACAAAGTCTGTATATGTCAACAGATGTTAAGAATATAAACACAACTTTTATTATAAAGTCGTGCAAATGTGTAGACATGAACTTGGTTTATGTATATTATTTTCAGCATGAGGATGAAATGAAACTTCTGTGAAATGAGAGTTATTTGGATTCCTGAAGCTTTCAGGCTGAGATTAGCTTGGTTAAAAGCCATCAGAGCCAAGCTGCCTATTTAACAGCTGACAAGCTAATGACACTTCTGGCTTAGGGAATTACTTTGTGACATGGAACTTGAAACTGCTGATGCTGTTTGTTAGTCTGAAGATACATTTTCATGGAAATAGGCTTTGGAGATGCAGCTCTGGGAAAGGGGCTGGAAAGCAGCCTGAAGCTGTGGCTGGGAGCTCTGTGATTGCTCTGTGCTGTGGGCACCCATTGCACACTGCTGAGTCCTGCTGGGTGCACCTGGTTCTGCTGCCGTGGTGCATCCAGGGGGGCCGGGCTGAGGGCTGGGTTTGGTCCTTCAGCCCTGCCGTGCTCCTGTCTCCCATGACTTCCCCCAGCAACCTCTCTGCTGCTCCTTGGTTCCATGTCCCTTCCCCAGACCCACAGCGATGTCGCAGCACTGGGTTTGGCCTCGGGGCTGGGGAGGCAGTGTGCAGCATGGCGGCCTTCCTTTGGTCAAGGCAGAAAATGCCACTGGGAGATGGCAGGGGTGGGCATGCTTGGTGATGGCCAGGTTCAGTATTTACAGCTGTCCTCTTTGACAGGGTAAGCTTTTGGTTGTGTTGGGTTGGTTGTTTGCTTTTCAGATCTCACACAGGAAGTCTCCATAAGGCCTCTAATGTCATTTTGTAAAATGACAGGAAATCAAACGCTCTATGACTTCTCAATGCGTTTTCTGTTTTGGGGATACAGGACACAGGTGAGGGATGAGCCCAAGCGGGGGTGACAGCATGGAGGACGATGCGTGGGGGGAATGGAAGCACGTGTGTTTGACTGCACTGGGGGAGGCTTCTTGTATAAGAACTTGCAGAAAATCTAGAGCTGCTCTGTAAGTGCATCTCCTCGTTTTGCTTGCCTGCTGCTACCTGTGCCACAGAGTTGCTGCTGCTCCCAGGACATTGCTCTGTCCTCCACGCAGATCAAAGATCGGAACGTTTGCTTTTAGGCAGTGGGTTTCATTGCCTCTTTATGGACATAATCTTTTGGCTGTTTGTCTGAAATACGTCCACGCCTTCTGCGTATTGAAAGCATAATAGCCTTTAACCTACAATCTGCAGAGCTAAAATGAGTTTTATGTAAAATATTCGGTTGTGGGCCACATCTCCAGCTTTTTATGTGCCACAGTGGTCTTGTTTTTTGGGGGCTTTTTTTTTTCCCTTCTCCATTGTCTGATAGTGAGGTCATTTTCAGTCCTCTGAGAAATGTTATTCCCAGCCAGATGCGGGCCATATATTAAAAGTAGCACCTGTGGCTAATATCACAGCAGCTTACCATAAATTTACATGGTAACTAGGATTATATCTGTCAAGACTGTTAAAAAACGTCTAGATTTAATTTGATTTCCAGTATTGAAGGAGCTCTCCGACATTTTGCTTCATAACTGTATTTTAAAAGTTAAAATCACTCCATTGTTAAGTTTTATAGCACTCCCAGTGCCCATTAAGTTGATTTGTTAAATGGAGGTCAGAATAAAGCAGGTTGGCTGCATTAGGATCGGAAACCAACCCATTTGCCACAAATTCAGCCCTTGCGTGTGAATCTTCCCTCAGCCTGGGCACTGATTGGTTTCAGGTGCTTAGCCTGGAGGATGGAGCAGCCCCAGCCCCTCCTTGGCAGCTCTGGGAATCAAAAGACGAGCCCCTTTTCATTTGTTTGGGTGGAATTTGCTGCTTTTAGTGTCGCATTTGTCCGCTCGCCCCCTCTGCCAGGGCTTTGAGCAAGGCTGCCTGTTGAATGAAAAGACTTGATGGGTTTTTTTATCCATCTCGGTAGGTGCTGTTTTTCATATACTCCTTCCTAAACCGCTTCATTTTCCATTATCCTTTGAGTCCTCTCCCATATGCCATGATTTGTGCACCTGCAGAGTTATGAAAGTATTTCTTTTGGTAGTTATGTTGTTCACTAACTTCCTTACGTTTATGAATACAATAACTGATTTGCAATAAATCAGGATTATTTACAAGGGACTTTACGGAGTTGAGAAAATCTTTGTATCTGAAAATAATGAATTTTTGGCTTATCTGCCTGCTGACGTTTTCCTTTATTAGAAACTGATAGTGACATTCTTGGGACTGGCAGAGGTTAACTTTGGGCTAAAACAGTGTGAGTGAGGTGGTGTGAGTGTCGGAACAGGGTGAAGTAAGCATGTGTTATTGCAATAACTCAGCTTCCTGGGCTTTGTGCTCCTCACTGACATGGTGGATAGCACCTGTGCCTTGGGATGGTGGGTCAGGGTCCAGCTGGGGGTTTGGGACCCCATCTGTCCATCCACTCCTCCATTTCTCCATCCATCCACTCCTTTAACAGCTCACTTGGCAGTTGGATCGTTTGCAATCTTAACATCCTCCATCCCTGGCGTTAGAGGTGATGATGCTCTGCTCAGCACATCCTGCTTCCAGTAACCTTTCCACCTACCCTGCAGTGAGTATTTTTTTCTCTTGATGAGCAATACTGCAAAGCAGGTGGAAATATGCCACTGGGTTGCATGTAGGCAGAAATGAAATCCTCAGTGCTGGAAGCTGGGAAGTCCTGCGTTTCTTTTCATATGGCTAGCAGGGTACAAAAACATATGTGCTGTCAGTCGGTGCTCTGGGATGTTTTCAGACTCATGTTTTGCACTTGGAGACATTTTTTCTGTGTTGAATGGAGTTGCCTTAGTGCATCACCCGCCCCTTATGTCTTTGAAAGTCCTTCCCAGTTCAGCCTTTCTCTCCACGCCTGGGTAACCTGTGTTGCTGTAGAACCTCCTGCGTGTTAGCCCTGCTGGCAGCTGTGTGTTGCTACCTGATGCCGTCCCCTGCCCATAGGAGCAAACTGCAGTTAGGGATGCTCCTGTTCTGGATGAGCTAAGTTGTGGCTCCAGAACACGAACCCTTGGTTTGCTGTCTGGAATTGTTGCGTTTCCCATCACTGCATGTGCCGTGCTGAGCAGACCTGTTGTGTCTCAATGCTGACATCTGCCCAGCCGACCTTCAGGCTGCTCTCCAGCTGCCTCCAGTACAAGCACTTCCTTTGAAAAGATGGATTCATTACTGCTTTAAAAGGACTCATTACACCATTGTTTCAGGCATTAAGCTGAAAGCGCAAAAAGAAATAATTTGTCAAAACACCGTTTGGGTTTCCTAAGCTGTCCTGCACCTTGGGAACAGAAGAAATGCTTCTCCCTTTCTTTCAGCAGTTGTGGTGTGTGCCACGATTGCTCACGCTGCGTGGATTAAGGGCACAAACGTTGCACCAACCGCAGCTGCACCCAAAGGCAGCAAATGTGAGCAGGTTGTGTTTGTTCCCTGCAGCCTTCCCTGGGTCCGACTGCGCGCCTCTGTGAGGGGAAGCAAAGCGGGCTGGTGCTGCCTCTTCCAAAGATGTCAGCCAGAATATTGGGTTACTTTCAGTGAACGAATCCTCGTGTCTTGTAATTCCTCATGCATTAGGATTTATTTTTATGGGGGTGCTGGAAAGATGCTGATTAAGTGCAAAAAGCACATCTCTCCGTGTTGCTTGTTTAACCTTTCGCATCCCTTTGCTTTTGGGATAATGCCTGGCTACGTTTCCAAGCTGCAAATCGCCTTTTGCAGTTTTCTCACTTTCTCCAAAAAGGAGCACGAAGGAAAGCCAGGCTTTGGGATATAACCCTCTGCAATTGCAATTAAAAATGGACTCTGGCTGGCAGAATCAACTGAAAGCAAACCGCAGCGCAGTGCCTATTTAAAAATTAGCCATTGCTTGCCAAAAGCCCATCAGCCCCACTTAGCGGACATCCGCTCCCCGGCGGCGGGCCGGGTCCTTTCATGCACCCTGCTTTACACGTTAACGGGTTGGAAGTCGCGGGCCGGTGCTGACCTTTCACATCTGCAGCTCTCACAGTAGGAATCTCCACTCGCTGCTTCCTGTCAGGGTGGATTAGAGTGATGAAGCCCAGCGCTCGCGCTGGCTGCCATTTCGTTTTTTGATCAGAATTATTTCTTTCACAAACAATCACGTTGGCTAAAATGTTACATCTGCTCCGAAAAGCCACTGGCAGACCCGCGGTTTATCAGTGTGACGCGAGTATAGCTGTAGACCAGCTTCAGACGGGGTTGGGGAAGAGCTTCCCATCCTCCTCCTCCCCTCTCTCTGCTTCTCTCTCTGTTTTCTTCCTTTAATTTTGTTGGGCTGAAGTGTTGAAGACCACGGACTGGAGGAGCTTGGTGCAGCACCGCCCGCTATTGCTTATTCATCACTGTAGGAAAGTGGGATTTGCTCCTAGGTTCAGAGCCCTCGTTCATTGCAGGTGTGGTTTTCCATGTGTTGGGATGAGAATAGCAATGGGCGTTCCAATGCACGTTTGTGGATGCCCAAGGTGGGAGAAACTTTGTTCCATGGTGTGCAGTGTGTGCCTGCAGCCAGTAGAAGCTCTGATATGGAAACAGAGCTGTACAGTGTGCTTCCCTACAATGTGCTCTTGTGAAGTTCTAAAAGAAGTGTGATGTTCACTGGAGGACCAGGAAGTGGTGTTTGCTGGCTGTGGTGCACGTGTCTGCCTGATGCAGCAAAGCAGGAAACGTGATGGGTTGCCTGGGGCAACGCTTACAGGATGATGGGATGGCTGAGGTTGGAAAGGAACACGTAGGAGCAAGGCAGCAAGAACCCACGGGCCCTCTTAAAACCATCCCCTCTCAAAAGATGGGAGAGCTCCCCAAAAAAGAAATGTGGGAAGATGTTCTTCCAAAGCCTTTTGTCATTTCTGGACTTGAAATGTCTGTCTGCAAAATACTGGTTGAATGTTATGGTGCCTTATACACGAGAAGCCTGCCAGTGCTCCCATTTAGCTTCATGCTGTGCTCAGTGTGCTCACCTGAAATCTGTCCTACCTGAAAAGGTGCATGTGTCAGTTGTTGTCCTCTTCTTTAAGAAGGCCTGCACACAGTGCAGAGGTAACAGAATGGTGAAGGATGGCATAGTCACGAGAGCAACTGATGCTTCTCTTAATCCATCACAAAGCAGTGCCTTTCTTATCACTCTTTGATGTCTTCTTAGGATCATAAAGGGCAGAGATGTAGAGGATTAGCAGAGGCAGGGAGTGCTTGCCCTTGGATATTCAGCAGAGAATATTTTGTATATTGAACTGGTAATATGTATAATCTTGGCTGAAAGACAAAGGAAAACTTTGCCTGAGTGCTCCTTACGTTATCAGCTGTATGTATGGCACGAGAGCTTCGTGTCTGCACAGTGAAATCATTCCTTCATAGGCAAGTTAAAAGCACTGGGGGAAAATATTGAGATTTTAGTTCTGCTGTGGCCAAGGTCTGTTCTGTCCAAAGTGTGATGCAATAGGTTGATAAACTTCCCTCTTCTTCTGCACTGATTTGGACAAGCCTTCCAGGCGATGAAGTGCCTGAGCTCCATAGAAGGTCTGGGCACACTGGTGAGGTTGAGATGTTGCATAGACAAGTTTCCCTTTGCTCTGCAGAGATGAGTGCCGAGGCTGGGCACTGTGTGGCCATTCTGCTGCCTCTTCCCATCCTCGTGCTGGGCCAACCGTTTCTTTCACCAAGTTCTGTTATCTTCATTCTCTCAGTTGCGCTGCCAGGAGAGTTATGATTTTAAGTGACTGATTGCTTTGGCAGGTGCTCAGTTGATGGGGGCTTCGTTGTGCTGTTTAATGATTTGAGGTTGGGTGCAAAAAGCTCATTTTAAAAAGCACGTTTTGTGAAATAGCCCTTTTATTTGGTGCAAACCACCTCCTAAGTGCAATCTCTACATTTCTTGTTGGAGCTGGAGGATTCCTGCCACCTTCTCTTTCCGTTGTGAAACTTGTGGTTACTTTCCGTCCTTTTCCCCTGTTGAATAAGAAGGAGTGGCATGAAGGGAAGGCCAAGTGATGAGCTGCATGGGATCTCTGCAATCTGACTGCTCCTCATTGCTGAGTAAGTGCTGGCTGTGTTTGCCCAGCGTGCTGAAAGAACCGGAACTGGAGAAACAAAAAGAAAAGCATTTATTTGGAGTGCTTCTGTAGAAAGTGACAGATCACAAATACATGTTGGAAAACCCTCGCAGTGGCGTCTGATTGTAGCTGACTTGGGTTTGTCACTGACGCCGCCACGGTGGAATTAATTTACTGGTGAATTAAGAAAGCACCACTAAATCTTTGCTTTTGTTCACTCCTGTCACTTGGCTGTGGTGACTCTGAGTCCCCAGGGCTGTGGGACCAGGCAATGGAAGAGCCACACCATGGTGGAGATGGGATCTTGTCACAGCTTTGTCTGGGGTTTTAAATTTAGGGCTTCTGTGTGTTTTGCAATAGACTTTGTGGACAACTACAATTAATTTTACGTGCCTGTAGGCAAATGAGTGTTCTTTGTGATACAGTTGTATTGAGTCCCGGGAGTCTAAATAGCTTTGAACCTTTTGTTCAAGAAAGAGCAACTTCGGGAAGAAGCTGGAATGCTGCTTTAAGATGCCTTGCTTGCACTCCATCGAGTTTATAAATCTTTTTGGTGGATTAGGTGATTAATTTGGGCGTGAAGTCTGTTCACTGAATCACTGTGTGTATTATCTGCTTTCTGTTCATGAAGCCCAGGTGCAATCACTTACTGTAATAAAAAATGAGAGTAGGAAAAATGATCTTTGCTGCTGCTGGATAAAGTGAAAAACATGATGGGGAAGAGGGTAATAGATGTAACACTGTGTGTCATATTATCACCAATATGAGAAAGGCAAGTTCAGCAGTTATGGAAGTGCATGTGGTGGATGCGATGTCAATCCAGAGCAGGAGGAGCAAGTCAGTGCTGCTCCGTCTTCCTGCCAGCCCCTGTGCCTCAGGTTGTGCCTGCTCCTGCTTGGTGTCCTCACAGAATCACCCGGGTTGGAAGGGACCCCAAGGATCATGTAGTTCCAACCCCCCTGCCTGGCAGGGCCACCAAACATACACATTTAGATCAGGTTGCCCAGGACCCCGTCCAACCTGGCCTTAAACACGTCCAAGGACGGGGCATCCACAACCTCCCTGGGCAGCCCGTTCCAGGGCCTAACCACTCTCCTTGTAAAGAACTTCCCCCTAACATCCAACCTAAATCTTCCCTCCTTCAACTTGGATCCATTTCCCCTAGTCCTGCTATTGTCAGCCCTTTTGAAGAGTTTACTCCCTTCCTGGGTGTAGGTTCCCTTCAGGTATTGATAGGCTGCAACGAGGTCACCCCGCAGCCTTCTCTTCTCCAGGCTGAACAAATCCAACTCCCTCAGCCTGTCCTCATAGGGGAGGTCCTCACAGAGGTTGCTGCCATGCATGGAGGAAGCAGCCCTGGTGCAAGGCTGCTGGAGCACGGCGTAGCAAGACATGGCAAAGCAAAGCGCGATAAGGCACGGCACGGCAAGACGTGGCACAGCAAAGCGTGATATGGCATGGCAAAGTGTGGCAAGGCACAGCATCACGTCCCACTGGAGCAGCACCTGACCTGGGTCACACCGTGGGGACATGAGCCTCCCCGTGCAGCCAGCAGCATTCCTGTGGACGGAATTCCTGGAATCACCGTCTGTCATCTCCTGCAGCGCTTGACATTGTGCGGTACCTGCATGAGCAAACGCCCCTGGAATAAAGGCCATGCCTCAGAGCTCCGGCTCTGATTGCCTGCATTTATTCTTCATGTTCTTCAAATTGGTAAATCATATGACAATAAACAGAAATACCCTCAATGAAGAGAGAAGGGGAAACTGTTGTTTATCTGGTCAGGTGGTTTAGATTAGCAGTGATGCTGGTCTGTATTATGTTACTTTAAATCATAGTGTCCCAACAGGACATAAATTATGAAGATTGTTACAGTATGTTTCATCCAATGTAAGATCAACAAATTGGAATAATTTTTTTATAGGAAAATCAGTGCTTTGGCAAGGTTATTGTTGAAGAATTTAATTTAACTTGAGCTTTGCTTGCATTATTTCTTAATATATAAAAACTATTTGCATAATGTATGAAGTATAAACATTTTTAGAATCAAAGGCAGGAATGCCTTTTCCAAGATTACACAGAGTGGCAAACTACTTAGAATAGATCAGTGTTTGTGCTTTTGCTGTCAGAAATGTTTGATATAGAGCTGGCTAGCTGGTTTCTTCACCGACATAATTGTAAACAAGTGTTGAGAGACAGAAACAGCGTTCTTTGTAGAGCACAGTGAAAAGGTTTTCACATAGGCAGCGTGGAACTCGGAGGGCAGTGTTTGCAGCCACCATGTGCGTGCCAATAGGTGACTTCTTTTAGAGAGCAGAGCGGCGTTTTGTGTCTGTGGAAGGGATGTGTGCAGCTCAGTACTGGGATGGGGGTTGTAAATGCAGAAAAGTGTAGATAGTGAAGTTTTGAATGAAGGTTTTTTCAGTTGTTTTGCTTTGTTTTATGCTCCGCAGCCACGCTCCCCTTTCCCAGGGAGGATGGAGGGATGGGACACATGGCCATGGCACAGTCGCTGCTTCCCAGGTTTCCTGGAGTTGACTCTGGCAGCCCAGTGGTGCCAATGAGCCCAACATGGAAACGTGTCTTTCAGAATGGATGCCAGGCCTCATGTGCTGCCTTCACCTTCTTAAACATCAGTTGCATTCTTTGTTGTAAGCTGATTTTTGCATAATTATACGATGGGAGTATTTCCTAATGGAACAAAGAGAATGAAAATGAAACAAGCCGTGGGTTTTTGATGTCATGAGATTGAGTTAAACCCTCAGGGCTGGCTACACGTAACTCCGTACAGCTCGACATCAGAGAGCTTTTCCTTCACTCTGCTGACCCGTTGCTCACTGGAAGGTGCTGATGTGAGCTGGGTGTGTGAAAGCTGCTCCAGTTTGGAAATGGACTGCAGTGATTAGAGTTTGTTGTTAGAAGTGTCAGACTGCAAAGGAGAACACACGCTGTGTCTGTGCACAGGGAGGGCTCTTCCTTGGGTGGATGGAAAGCAAGCGTGCTGAGAGTGGTCATCTCTTGCTGTGTCTGACAACATTGCTGTAATGTGTTTTGTTTGCTGGTTTCTTACGGAATCACAGAATGGCCTGGGTTGGACCTCAAGGATCATGAATCTCTAACCCTCCTGCCACAGGCAGGGCCACCAATCTCTCCGTTTAATACTAGACCAGGCTGCCCAGGGCCCCATCCAACCTGGCCTTGAAAGCCTCCAGGGTTTGGGCATCCACAACCTCTCTGGGCAGCCTGATAAATGATGCCGATGCAGCTTGGGTGGGTGTGGAAGAGAAGACAGGTAGCCCTCACACTGCAGAGGGCCAAGGTTAATGCTACCTCCAGCATTATAATGACAGATGGGAGGCAGAACCCTCAGTGTACTCGTGATTAGCATATGGTTTCCTTGGCCGAGCATCTGAAGGATTTAGGAAGCTTTGGTGCTCCCTTTGTAACTCTTGCACTTTAAAACAAATAACTGAAGCCCGCCGCACGGTCACGTTGTTGGGCCTCGCGGCTGTTTCTCTGGAGCACCTCCATCTTGGAGTCGAGCACTGTCAGCTGCTGCTCTCAGGAGATGCACTGCGGTGATCCATCACCGGGGACGCGCTGCTGGGTGATGTATGAGCGCGACATCTCGACCCGCACCGCTTTGATGTGTAACTCATCGAGATAATGTTGGCAAGCGCCGTGCAAAAGCAGAGTGTTTAAAAAGCGTGAAGATGAATTGATTCCTTGCTTAAGAAGTGTGGAAGGAAGAATAATAGCAGATTAGCCCCGGGATCCCACGATTCTCCCGAAGCTGTTAAGCGCGGTGCGGAGCGGTGGATGGAATTTCAGCTTTCCTCCCACTGCTGGGAGCGCAGCGCCCAGCCCTGCTTTTCCCATTCTCTGGCAACAAAAGTCACATTAAGTCTCGTTTTCTGATAGCGTGTTTTGTCACTTCTCAAAGCTTTTTTTCTTTTACGACTTTATGAGGTTAATGTGCTCTTCAGAGAGTAGCTCTGATTTTTATCTCATGGAGGCATGCTACGGCATGGCTTAAAAACCATTTTTAGAAGTGATATTACATGCGAAACACCCTTAGTTTTTAGTTCTTTCATGATCTTAAAAGACATGAAGGGAAGAGACATACTGGCACACCCAAGGATCTCCCTGTCTGCTCGGGGTTGCTTCGCTCATCGCTTCCCTGGTGCTGTTCGTGCCTCGCTGCAGGTCTCTGTGATCTTCCAGGTCCCAAGTGATGCATCAAACTTAGACTAACCTGTGTATCCAGCTGTTACTCCAGACAAAATGTCCTGAAAGATTTATGTTGAAAATATCTTCCTCTCATTCCGAAAAAATAGAATGCTTTATGATAGTTAATACAACAAAGGCTCCTTTCACACTTCTTCGTGGCTTCTAGAAAATGCAGACATCCCTTCTTACTGCTCTCTTTGTTTCTCAAGGAAAGATGGAAAAATGTGTCCCTTAACATCAGAGGGGCTGCAGAGCTGTTGCTGCAGTGAAGGTCGCGATCGGCGTTGAGTGCCTGTCCCAGCTCAGCCAGCAGCGTGTGTTGGGCTGATGGATCCTGCCCACTGCTGCAGTCTTGACAATGATCTTGCACTGCAGACTGCTTAATAATTTTCATTATTTTTAATTAAAGTTGAAGAAGTGCAGACTCCTGCTCAAATTAAGGTTGGTTGTGTTGCCGGAATGTGGTAATTACTTTAATTGATCACAAGATAGTTTCCTTGATCACCAATTAGACCAAATTACCGATCAAGTTTCAAGACGTGAAGAAATGTCCGAACTGATTTTATGTAATAGTGTTTTCATATCTAATCAAGCAAAATATCTTTTCCTTGCAGAACCAATTGTATTTTCTCAAAGAGAGGTTACGGCTCTACAAATAGCGAGGCGATTCCCAAACAATAGCATTCCAATTCATTTAATTAGCAGAGGAAGTATTTAGGACCGTAATGGAGATTGCGTTGGTGAAATTGCTCAGTAGAACTGTAGCTCATTTTCTTTGCGGGAGATGCTTCTATTTTGTATATAACTGAAATGAGCTGGTGCACAAAAGTGAGAGGCTTCAGCTTTGCAGTGAGGGAGAGCAGTGGGGCACGGGCACAAGTGTGGGTACTTGGGCATCCCTTGTGGGGTTTGGGAAACCCCAGTCCCACTAACCCACATGTGTCTGCATGACCTGCCTGGGTGGACGCACAGACCCTGGTGGGGGACATGTGGACCTGGTGGAGCTTTCCAAAGGTTTTATCTGGCTTTCCTTCTGCTGTTCTTTGTACAAAGAAGTTGTGCAAGTGTTGGCGGTTGCGATGCTGTCTTAATTTTTCTCTGTGTAGGCTGCTGTGGAAATGTGCAGGTTGCCAATAGATTACTTAAGATCTCAATCTTAATAGAGTCTTATCCAATTCCTACTGCGATTCCTTGGGCAGTCTGAGAACGAGGGAATGCAGTGTTTCAGAGCTATTAATGCAGATGTTTTGTTGCTGATGCACATCGTACTGCTCTGTGCTTCAAAGCGCGCTGCTGAAACATGGGGCATCTTTTAAAAGTAATTGTTCACTCCGAGGAAAATGAAACCAAACGAGAGCTTCAAGGGAAGTTGGATTTCCCGAATTTTGGAATGCTCTTGGGTCAAGGAAAAAAGCTTTTTAATTGCTGACAGTTTGGTGATTTCCAAATGACAAGCCTCATTGGAATGATTTTCTCTGATTATAACGTTTGCATTCATTGGGCTGGCAAAGCGACTAACAAAGTCATACTTCATCCAGGCACCGATGCTATTTTTTTTCCTTCCTTAAAGGTTTTTGTAATTTGTGAGAGGAAAAAAGACTGAAACTATTATCAGCCATTATACGTTATTCATTGACCACATGTTTGTTTGAAGCGGCCATCGCTCGGTGGAATGCAGGCCATATACATTCTCTTCCATAAATGAGCGCTACAAACTTACCTAAATCAGATAGGTCTTTGTGGAGATCGTTGCATTCTAATATGAACCAGACTATAATGTGGATGTTACATTGGCTTTGCATGTTAATTTAGGCCCCAACCCTGATGGATGGAGCGCAGCTTGAATAGAGCCCATTGACTTGCAGGCGTTCTGCACACGCACTGAGGCCCTTTGGACCCCACTGCATAATTGCATTCTTGATTTACATGGATGTTCTCATTTTCTTTATAATGCAGTGATTTGCTCTTAAGCATTTTGGCAAAGGCATGCTATTATTTTCTTCTTGAGCCTGTGATAAAACCTGCATCCTGGGGGAAAGTGCTGTGCAGAATATAGGGGCAGAGGGTTGGGAAACCCATTTTAACTCACTTAAAGTAAAATATTTTCTCATAAAGCAGAGAGGCAAAGCCACCTGCCTCCTTTCTCCCCCCAATAAAATAAATAGCAAAATAGTTACGTGAGAGGATGTGTTTCTGGAAGTCCTGTCTGTCCAATATGGGAATATTGTGGCATAAGCCCTAGCTGGAAAATGACACATTGGCAAAGGAGTAGTGAGGGGTGAGGGCTGCTGGGATGGAGGTTTAAAACCATTTTTGGGTGCCAAGGGTAAAATCATTGCTCCTGGACAACAGCTTTGAATCATGGAGCAATTAATGTTGAGCAGTCATTCACCAGGACCCAAAGGGGAGGATTTCAGTGAGGTCAGGAAGCACATTGGTGGCTCAAGGACCAAAAATACTTCACCAGCAGGTTCTGAGATTTCAGAGTGAATCTTGTTGCAGATCAGCTGCCAGAACATCTGCCATCTATGTCCTGGCAGATGGAGGAAGGCTTTCCTCTCTGTTCTTTCTCCCCTAGGCGTTTGGATTTATGACACGAGTTGCTCTACAGGCAGAGAAGATGAATCACCACCCGGAATGGTTCAACGTCTACAGCAAGGTAGCGTGTCCACCAGCCTGGATTACACACACAGACCAAAGCACTGGCCCATCTTCTGCGTCCTTTCTGTGGTTTGTATGCAGTGGGGGAGTGGAGGGAATGAGGAGATGATGTGTCTTTCTCTAGAGATGTGGGACTTTAAAGAGGTACTGTGATCGGTAGCAGGGTGCTGGCACCGGGCATCCGGCTGTTTGTGGCTCAGGGCTGGCACTGTGCCTTGCTGGCTGAGATCTGAGAGCAGAGCAGAAGCCTTTAACCTCTTGTGTAGGCAGCCTGAGTGAGTGGCTGTGCTGGAGCCTCTGAGCTCCCACCAGCTCTCGTTTCTGTCTGTGCAGTGTGCAGGTACCTGGATAGCAGCCTGGCAACCTAAATTTGGATTGGATTTGTGAAACATCCTCGGCTCCTGTGTCTCAGCGTAGCAGCTTATAAAACTTGTTTATAACATTGCCTGGCTGCTGCTGGTCTTGCGATTATGGAGGTTAGAATGTGCTCTGCAACCCTTGGAAGAAAGGTGCTGTGTGAGGGGGAAACCGCTGCTCCCCCATCGTTTTGTTTTCCTGGTGCTTCTCACTGCACTGTGTTGCAGTGTTGGCAGATCTGTGCTGTCCAATAGATACACCCAGAGGAGCTGTGGGTGGGCAGGCACGGTTTCTCCACGGGGCACCATCCTTGTAACACCTTGCTGCTCCTTCCTGGCAGGTTCAGATCACCCTCATTTCCCATGACTGTGGTGGACTGACCAAGAGAGACGTGAAGCTGGCTCAGTTCATTGACAAGGCTGCTGCCTCCGTATAGTGCAGGTATGTGGCATTTTAAGGTGCTGTCTTGTATTTTGAATGGTGTCCCTCATTCATTGTAACTCTGATTTCACCCCTCCTCCCCCCCCCCAAAAGGACAAAGTATTCTGTAAAGAGTGGCGTAGCTTTGTTTGCCTTTACAGCTTTTATCTGAGAGACCCCTCCGAATGCCCGTGCTCACCCTTTTCAGTGCTGACTTCCATATCCCCGGTGCTGCTCCAGCAAATAGCACCAGGTCTCAGCTCCTGGCAGTGTTAATGAAACGCAGTACATCTGGGTGCAGTGCAGGGTCAGGCAGCACCCAGCACGCTGCAGGACGGAGCTGTTCGCTCTGCTCATACCTGCAGGATGGGAGGGGGAGCCTGGCCGGGTGCCGGCAGTGAGGGAAGCAGCATTAGCAGGATTCTTGCTAAGCTGGGCTCGGCCAGAGCTATGCTCACCCTCCTTGTAGCTGCCAGTCCCCGTGTGCCCTGTGAGCCCCTCGAGTGCAGCACTGGCAAAGTGACCCCTGTGAAATGCCTGCAGCGTGGCTGGGGTCACCGAGGGCACGGCTGGGAACTGAGACACACATCGAGGGGCAGTGGCTGCCAGGATCTATTCTGGGTGTGTGCACAGAGTGTGTGGTCTCTCAGCTATTCAGAATGCAAAATGCCAGTAGCTGACATGCAGACACTGCTGTCGGTAAAATAGGAATGGTATTTTTGTTAATGCTCAGTAAGTGCACTGTCATGTGCTAATTGGTGGCAGGAGGCAAGATGTGAGAGGTTGGGCTTTACGGATGCTGACTGTACTGGGATATTGATATTAAAACCTAAAACAGACCCGGATTCAAGCAGCATGCTCCAATGTTCTTTGCTGCAGAGTGCCTTTCCCCACTGAAGTGGTAGATTTCACTGGTACAGCTTCAAGTCAGGCTGTGATGTCTCCTGTTCCTGGTGGAGGAGTGAAGCGAGTCTCACCAATGTTTGGACGATATCTGCAGCGAACGGTGCAAACTCTGCTGTTAGAAATTGATACAGAATGCCAATGCTTCGCATCAAGCCAATAAAATCAAATTCCTCCTTTGTAATTTGTTTCTTTATTATTATACATATGTGACAAAGCTGTTTAGTTTGAAGATAAATAATATTTAGTCACTGGGTGGTCTTTGGTTTAGAGTATTGATATTTATTTACATACTCGGAGGAAAAAATCCCCTCCAACTGATTTCTCCCTGAGCGCCGCTGTCTGCATGGCACAGAGCTGTGCAGCCACCGTACGTCGCAGCTCCCAGCCTGGGGAAGAAGCAAAACCAGCTCAAGAGGAGGAGCACAGTTTTGGAATGCTCACAGCAGTGTGGTCCCCAGGTCAGTGCTTGTTCAGATGTTAATTACTGGGGCATTTCTGAACTGCAGCCCAGTCGCATGGGGAACCCTCAGCGAGCTCCTCATCCCTGCAGTATCTCTCACCCCCATCCTGTGGCTCCCTAAATCCATGCTGAGAGCCAGGTGGAGCCACCCAGCCCCGTTCCCTTCTCCTGCATCCCCTCAGCTCTCCTCCACCCGTGTGGAGGTGGTCAGTGCAGGATGCTGGGGCACCGATCAGGGCACCTTGGTCTCCCTGACCAAGCTGGAGCTTCATGGGTAATTGCTAATTTATACAGCATGGATTTAATGACAGATATGGGATCCCAGCCAGGAAACAGCCTGAGGCTGCATTGCAAAGAGCATCAGTTAGCTCTGCTCTGAACAAAAGTAGCCAGACTGTGAGTGTTGGGGCTTCTCCAGGTGATGGCATCTCAGGAGCTGCTCTGCTTTGTTGCCTTGCAGCAGGTGGGCTCCAGCAGTTGCCCAACTTTCCCTGCTGATCAGTTCCTCTTTGGGCAGGTTCGATGGCAGCAGCACCACATCCTCCGCTCTTGCAAACTAATTGCATTTTTCTGCTTCCTGTGAGGCTCACAGCATGGCTAGAAGCCACCAGGTTGAATATTCCCCTGGAATGTTCGGGTTTTTTCTGCTTTAAAGTTGATTGTGGCTTGAAGTATTTCGATAATCCATCATGAAATGGCCTTCTCCTTGAGAGCTACTTGTGTGCATCTCAGCTGAGCCACCTCACCGACCCACCCCGCAGCCACTGGGAAGTGCAGCCCCTGCAATGCTGATCTGCAGCCACAGGAAATTAAAAACCGAACACACGGGGCTGGGAGAGCAGAGCATGAGGGATGCCTGCTGTGCTCTCCTACCTGGGGTTTGCTGCTCCGGTCCCAAAAGCTCCAAGGACTGCTCAGGAACAGGAGCGGCTTGTTATCCTTCCTTTCCCCAAACTGGGAGCCCAGCTCCAGCAAACTGCAGGATGCACACCCAGTGCAGCAGAGATGGCCTCTCACCCCAGCACGAGGTCTCCTCCTTGCTCCTTTCGGCTCCCTGAGCCTACAATGTCAATTTTGAAAGCTCTGAGCTTGTAGGTATGTGTGCATCCTCTGGCTTTTTCAGCCTCAGATTAATGAGCCAATTGCCAATTAACTGAAGCTAATGAGATCCTCAGTGTGAGCTAGGTTCAGTTTTTCACAATTGTTTGTGCCAAGCAACAAATATTTGTGGCTTAAGCAAAGCTGCAGCTCAGGATGAGCCAAACATATGTGTGTCCTGGAAGAAGCGCTCGTGGAGCGGCCAGGCTAGCAGGCACAGCAATGCTGACAAATTGAAATAAATTAGCAATTGTTCATGCCCTTTCTCTTTTCCCTCAAGAAAAAAAAAAAGCAGAAAGCAAACATGGATGCGAGTTCTCCCGCTGACATCAAAGGCTGTGTTTATGTAAGCGCTGCTCGTGCCGAAGATCTGTTGCAGAGTTGGACCCTTTGGTCAGGAGCTGACAAGTCGCTTGCAAACGGACTTTGGAGGCAGTCCAGACGCGGCTGCCAGCGGTGCTGTGTGAGAGCCAGGCTGGGCTGCAGGACACGGCGCTGCAGCAGTGCAGGGGGAAGCTCCGTGCTGCGATGGAGCTCCTTGTTGAGCTGGTATCAGCACTGCTTCTGGCTCAGGCAGATGTGGTGGCACAGGAGAAGTGCACAAGCACTTATACGCCAGTGGCCAGCGGAGGCAGAGCCCGTGGGAGGACTGTCGGCGCCTCTGGGGTCTGTTCCCCACTGCAGGGCTGCATTAAAAGCAGTTTTGCCAATAATTTCCATAAATCTTAAGCCAAAACAGGCATAGTTTGCCTAAACTGCTCAGCAATGCAAACTCAATTAATTAAGAATCATCAGCGTCTGTTGTTGTAGCGCAGAGTTTTTGTTTATCCTGGAGCAGTGGGGTTTCCTCAGCTGGAGGTTGACCTCACGACCATCAATCAGCAGATCCCAGCAGTTGCTGTGCCTTGGGGTGGCAGGGAGAACCCAGGCTTTTGCCAGGGAGGACAACCCACCTCCAATCTTCTTATGAAGTTCTCCTGATCTCTATGTGACATAGCGAAAAGATACACTCACATCTTCCAGCTCAGGTACGCATGGAGCAAGCTCCTTATAGGCTGAGTTAGTGTGCATGTGATGATCAGGTTGTTCCTCCAGCTGTTGTTTCTGTGGGAGCTGCTGGTCCTGGGCCAGCCTGGCTGGAGGAAGACCTGGATCAGGATTTCCCTTTTGCAAAGTTCCTAAAGAAGTCTTCAACCTGGATTCAGTTGCACCCACCCAGCATGTCCATAGGCAAGATGGATGGCCATGCACCCCAGCCCTTCCCGCAGCTCTGGGGGCAGCTGGGCCCATTGGTGCTCCTTGTTCTCAGCTCTCCTTGCTGCTTGGCCCCTCCATCTCTCCCCTTCCTTCTGGCAGAAGGGATCCCAAGCTCTGTGCCTCCCTGCACACACTGCTGGACAACTCCAAGTCCAAAAGGCTCACGTCGCCCATCATCTCCACCAACACCACCCTCCTGGCTGTGGAGACAGACTGCTTCTACCGGCTGCAGCTGAGTCATAGTGGCACACCTCGAGGGGACAGATGCAGCCCCATTCCTCCTCAGAACAGTGGCAAATCCATGGCAGCAGTCACGTGCCACCAGCTGGGACCAGTCCCAGTGACCACCCAGCAGTGCCACATCCAAAGCTTGTAGAAACCCAGGGCCTTGCTGTGACGGGACTGTGCCAGGGAATGCATTTCAGGGGCAAGCTTCAAACCTCTCTGCTAATTCGATAATGATTGTTCTTGAAATGCAATTGTTCAGTCCTCCCCGTGGCAGCCCTTCCCCCCTCGCGGCTTTGGCACAGTCAGTTTTAAGCACCCTTTTAATGCTTAGTTTTCACATTGAAAATCCCACTTGGTCGCACACCCTGATTTCCTTGTCTCACACGAGCCAGCTACTGTATGCAAACCTCTGTGCCTTAATTATATATCCCTATAATATATGAGCCGGGCCTGGCTAACGTCAGGAAACCCCGTCATGAGCTGCGGAGGTTTCTGAGAGCTCCAGCAGCTGCTGGTGTGGGAGCACAGGGCACGTCCCTGGGGCAGGGGCTGAGGGGGATCTGTAGGGATGTGGCCAGGACCCTGCTGAGAAGGGAGCTCAGTGGTTTTGAAGAGGTCCTTGGGAGCAGAGCGGGTTGTTGGTGGCGCCGAATGTGAAACCAGGAGCTCCTCTCTGCAGCTGGCAGATGCGTTCTTCCTCTCTGCTTCTACCACTGAGCACTTGATGAAACTGTATGTGGACCCCATCGGCTACAGGAAGAGCGGTTATGGCACCTTGGACATCCTCCTTATTGCCTTCTGCCTGCATATCCACCCCTGCATATCCAACCTGCAGGAGGTGACCCACGCGCTCCAGAGGATCCGCATCTTCAGGGTCCTCAGGTACAGCGAGGGGATGAAGGTAAAGCGCTGCTCTCTGGTTAAACTGCAGCCCTCCTCCTCCTTTTGGGGTGTCCTTATGTAAGGGAACCCCACAAAACCCAGAGCTGAGTCCAGTACCACCAACTGGGTGCTCCCCAGCACCTCACTGTGTCCCCAGCAGTTGGAGTCTGCTGCTCTGAGAGGAGCTGATGCTTGCAGCAGCTCAAAAATTAAACTGAAGAACGAGTTCCTGATTTTCTAAGAGTCCTGTAACTCGGCCAGCATTTATTTTCCCTGTTTCTCCTTCCCCCATTGAGAAGACGGATTTCTCTTTTTTACTACAGCAGAGCAGACACACAAAAAAGCCCTGTAAAATACAGGTCACGTCCTACTCTTGCTCTGTGTGTATTTTTCTCTCCAGCACGCCGTCTCCTCCTTACTATTCTCCTGACAGCTCCAGAGGTTTGTTTTTCAGCAAGGAGCTTATGTGGGCAATGAATGCTCGGCCAGCATTTCTGCGTGTGATTAATTGGCTGGGTAGCCCACCAGAAGTGGGATGTTTATGGGCACAGGGCTCTTATAACGTTCACTTCTGAGCCCTCATTCCTCTGGTTTGGATCGTAAACTTCACTTATCACCAGACTTTTATATGTTAATTATTTGGCGTCGCTGGGAGAAGGGACAGCGTGTGGAAGTGCACAAAATAAGGGCAGGTTTTGTCATGGTGGATCAGATGCTCCTGTTGGGGCTGGCTGACTGTATGGGAACACAAGGGTGCGTGGCGGAATGGGAGATGTTTGGGTGTGGAGAGGTGTGTGCTGCTCCGAGCTTTGGGGCACGCATTCATTTGAGGCTATCACAGCCCTGAGATGCTGCATCCAGAGACCAGGGGTGGGATCTGTAGGGTGAGATTTGGCACCGTTCTCCCCTGAGACGTTTAAAATGTTGAGGCGCTTTGAAAAGAATCCCGCTTGGCACAAATCGGTAGGTTTAAGGGCCGGAACACCTTTGAAAATCTGGTCCATGCAAAACCAAGTTTCAATTGAAATAGATGGGACTTTTAGCACCTAAGGGACAGGGGCCACTGGGAAATCATCCCCTGAGTTGGGTGAGAATGCCTAGAATGTATTGTTTGGGGGGAAAAAAATACAAAAAAGTGAAAATTCTTTGGGATCTCGCAACCCCTTCCTGTTCCACAGGCGCTTTGCATGCCCTGTGCTGTCCCACCTGGGGGCTCTGGGTGCTGCCTCCATGTCCTGACCTGGAGAGGAGAGCCCTGGGCATTTGGCATCCCAAGAGACAACACCTCTTGGCTTAAAATTTGTTTTAGAATGCGATAGGGCCGCCTCCGTGCGTTTTGCTGAAGGTGTGGGAGGTTGTTTATACTCTGTGTGTATAGTAATTTATTAATTGAAGTCTAAATTAGCCCTCAACAGGTTAGCAGTATTTAATGCGGAGAGCTCAAACATGCAACACATTCTTGGCACGTTTCCCTTTATTAATTAAAATCCTCTTTAAAACACTCTGCCTTCCACCTCGGAGCAATAAATTTCCACCTTGAGGAAATAATTTCCTTGTTGTATTCCATACAGAGACGTTCTGTTAGCTGCGATCCCTCTTCGAGTGTAGGCCCCATTCATCTTTCTTTCAATCTCAAAAGGAACTCTAAAAACGCCAGGTTGTTCTCGAGAAAAGGAAAAAAGAAAAAAAGAAAATAGAAAGAAAATAAAAATAAAAATCGACTTTTCTGCTTTTTCAAAAAATATATTTGGGATTAATTCCGAGGCGCTTTGCTACCCGTGCAGGCTATGAACCACAAAGCTCCTTATTAATAAAAGCTCAGAGGAGTCCGGAGCGGCTCCTGGCTCAGCCCTGGTGATGGGAACGCCGGGACGCTCCAGCTCAGCATTTTATGGCCCTCTCGTCACCTCGGCCCTGGGTGGCTGTTTTTCTTTCAGCCCACGTGCCCCAGCCCCGATCTGCCCGACGCTGTGACATAACGTGGCAAAAATGTCTCCTGCTCACAGCGCTGAGCGGCTTTTGTTCCTTGTGAGTTCCCACCAGGCTGGGAGCCCTCTGCCATCCGCCCGGATCTTGTGCCATCGTGCTGGGTTTCACACTGCTCTTCCAGTTTGGTTTGGAGGCTCTTCTCAGGGCAGCATGGTTGGCTGTGTTCTTTTTGTGATGGGTGCTGCCCACGTTGACTCTCTGTTGTGCTCAGCATCGTCTCCTCTGTGTTTGGGGCTGCTGACACATCGTCTCTCGGTGGTGTAACCCCTGTTGTGCTTTCAGGGTACAGCATCACCACCCCACCTGTGGGCAGGGGATCCTCTGGCTGAGCGTTGCTGATGCTGCTGTTCCTCAGCAGCTTGGGTACTGGCACAAAATTGAGCTAAAAAAACCATGCAGAGACCTATGGAGATGCTGAGAGCCACCGAGCTCCCTTCCTGGGTCCAACAGATGGAATTTGGAAGCAGCATGCTCTTGACTGACAAAGCACAGGGACAAAGTAGCTGCTGAGGATGCCAAACAAAGGTAGAGAAATGGGGTGTTTATGTGACCTGGCACCCATCCGGTTCAGAGGTGGCCCAGGGAGCCCTCATGTCACTCCTGTGTCCCCAGCTCAGCTCCCCTGCCCTCATCCCTGCTTGTCTTACCCATGGATCTCCTTCCTTCCCTACAGAGCATCCCCTTGTTGTCTCTCTTGCAGTCTTTCATCAAGTCCCTCATTCTGACGCTACATAATGATGTATGCTCTATTCCTGCTGTTCTTTCTGACATCAGTGTTTGCCATTTTGGGACATGGTTTGTACGGAAATCACAAATCTGGAGATGCTAACAGACTGGTTCCAGTTTTCCTCTGCCTTCCTCTCAGCCTTCACTTTAATGACCATAAGAGCCGCAGCATTTTCCAGTCTGTATCAGCCAAATCACAAATTCTGGGTTTGGGAGAAGCCCTGTAACTAACCTGTTACTGCAGCAGGGACAGTGTGAGCTGCTCTCCGTATTCCTGATCCCTGGGAAAATTTGCTTTGATAGATGAACTTCCCTACGTGGTCCTGTAAATTCAGAGGGGAAAATTTCTCAAGCAGACAGCAATGAGTTCTGCATTGTCTGCTTTCAACCCAGACCTCCGAGGAGCAGAGAAACTCCTCGATTTTTTAAAAGAAGAAAAAGAACTATTTCATGTGACTCGTGAGTTATGCTGTGGTTTGGAAGTCATTCTCTGCTTAACTGCATTTGCAGGTTGATGGTTGGATGCGGTTACAGGGGAAGATGGATGGTTACGGGTTGAAGCACAGCCTCTTGTACAACGTCATGGCCACCTTTCTGGGCTTTTTTGTCTTCTTCAATCTGTTCTGCTGAGCTGCAGTCAGGTCAAAGAAGCACACAGGGGTGGGGGTGGGAGAAGCTCATCCACCCTCATGGTTTGCATTGGCAGGGCTTCACTCAGGAGGACGAAAGCTGCTGCAGAGCTGTGCGGGCGGCTGTAGTTTGGGCCAGAAAACAAAATATCCAGAGAGAGCAGAGAAAGGATGGGAGCAAAGACACAGACCAGCAGGTGGGCTGCACTCTTTTCTGGGCCCAGTTGCAAATATTCAGCATGATGTAACAGGGAGAGATATGGAGGAGTGCTTTTTGGTAGAGGAATAAGTCCATTTTCTTCCCTCTCTCCATTTTTTACACCAATGCAGCCTGTAGAATCTGTGCCTATTTGGTTGGCTCATTGCGTGTGCAGCTGAATGTACTACAACAGTGCTTAAAGCACTGCAAAGGTCTCGAAAAACTCCCAATTGATTTTGATATGTTTTGTCTGAGTTTGTTTAACTTCAAAGAGATGTTAAGGAGAAATGCTTTCAGGTCATGTCCAGCCAGGAGCCCTGTCCAGGAGTGGCTTGGCCTCACTTTCTGCTTGAAGGAGGTTGCATAGCACAGCATCCAAGACATTACCATGGCCTCAAAATCCACGCTGCAGAGCCTACAGGAGAGCTTTGCACCACTTGATAAGGGATTCTGCAAAGCCAGCTTGAAATAAGTGCATAAAGCTGTCACTGAAATGTAAATGATTGGAGCGACGTGCCTCCCTCTTTCTCCCAACTCTTCTGCTCTTTGTTGTTTTTAACAAATATAATTTGAAAATAATCAGTTCAGAATGGCTGGGCTGCTCTTTGGGCCAGAGATCTGCTGGGTCCAGGCCTGGACAGACGGCTGCCTCAGAGATTGGGATGGCTGCACGGCTGTGGGACTGCTGGGCTGTTCTCCCAGCATGCAGGGATGGGTTTGGGTGGCCCCAGTTTGGGTGCAAAGCCACAGTGAGGGCTGGCAGGGTGACAGTCCCTGGTGTCACCTCCTTCTTGCTAACAGCCTTTATTTTTCTTTTCCTGGGCTTGTTCTTTTTCACACCAGAAAATCCCTCAGTCCAAAGAGTTATATGAGCTGGTGGAAGATGTCAAAAAGAAGATGTGCCTCTCTGATATCATCATTGCAGAGGAATTTTGTTTCAGCTTCCACTTTGCTCACCTGTACAGGATGGCCCTGAGCATACAGGATCACAAAATGAAGAAGTCAGTAATGGTGGAGCTGCTGAATGTGAGAGTTACAAAAACGATGACCTATTGATGCCCTGAGTTGTTTCTTTGGAAGAAATTTTGAGGCTGTTGTCCCCAGGGAAACCACTGCATGAGTAGTGCTGAGAGCCTGGGAAGGTTCCATCGTCCAGCACGTGCTGGAGATGGGGTTTGTCCTTCAGAAGGGCTGAGGTCACCTCCCAGCATCTGCAGAGCTGTGCCAGGGAGGGGCTGGAGGTGTAAGTGGGCAGAACTTGGGTCCATCACCAATGTGCTGCTGGCAAAGTCCCCACTCCTCACTGCTCAGCTCCAGGAGGTGGGAGGAAAGCAGCTGTAGCTGGGGCTGGACTGGGCTTGGCCTCAGCAGTGGACTTCTCTGGATCCTGTTGAGGGAAAGGAGTCACCCCGAGCAGTCAGCTTTAACCATGTAACCAGAAAAACCTCCAACAAATCCACCAGTTGGAGACGGCTGGATTTTACATGCCTTAGGTTAACCTTAATGCAGTGCAAGCCTATGATCACAGCTTGCTACCTATTGTTTAAAAACGCTGCGGTCTGGCCTGGAGTCCTGCAGCCTTTTCACAGTGAGGACTGGTCTGGAAGAAAGCAAAGCTGCCTCCATGCTGCTTCCCTGGGCTCACAATGCTGCCCCTGCCAACGTTCCCTTTTGTCCCGTTCCCCACTTGACTCAGGTTCCTGTTAGGAGCTTTAGTACATTTTCTCCCCGTGAACTGCCGTGCTGAAGATCTCATGCTGTGCACATACATGTGTTGCTGACCCAACCCCAGGCTGCACTTCTGCCATTTGCATCTGATCTGTGGGAGGAAATAGAGGGGCGCCAGAGAAATTCTGCAGAGCAAAGGGACTCACACAGAATATGTGGTATCTTGTCACTGCTCCTTGCAATGGGTTTCAGGAAGATACTGTTCTCCATCTGCCTTGCCCTCTGGCGTTTTGTGTGATGCTTGGAAGAGATCCAGCTGCTCTCAGCATGTTTCTGTCATGCCCTTTTCTCACTGCAGGTTGCATCTCCTCTATCATGAATTTAGTGGTGTATTGAGAAAGATGTGAGAAGAACATTTGCCTAATGAGTGGAGAAGGAAAGTAAAGATCTCTGCTAGGGGAACATGAAGCTCAGTGTGCCTCCACCCAGAGCCTTCCCTCCAAGCATTCCTTTAAATCACATCTTCAGTTCAAACAGTTCAGAGGAGATCCTCTTTCCCTGGGCTGCTCTGAGTCACAGGGTGCTGAGCTGTGCTGTGACAGCAGATCATAATGGCTCTGAGCAAAGCAGCTCCTTTTGTGCCGGATGGCAACTGTTGTCCTTGAGGAACCCACACAGCTGTTTCAGTGCACACCCAGCCATTCAGTAATCAGAGAAGGAAGGAGGAAGCCTCTGCGTAGCACAGAGTGTACAGATTGTGGTACAGCTCCTCATCGTGTGCCCGGTCACGATGACTGTGACGGTGGGACTCGACTCCAAGGGTGGCAGAGAGGGAGGCACCGTGCCCTGCAACTGGGATCAGCGGTGAGGTTGAGATTGTATGGCTCTGCTTGGCCAAGGCTCTGCCTGCTGGTAGCACAGTGCTGGGAGCTTGGAACAGCAATGGGAGCTCCTCGTAAAAGGGCTGGAGAGAAACCCCCGACACCAGATCCTCCTCAATTTGTTTTTCATGTTCTCGTTTGTAATAATTTTCAGTTTTATGAGGGATACTTCCTAAAACTTCCCCAACATGATGGAAACATATGTGGTGCTGTAATACAAGATGTGGCCATTTTGGGGGAGAGACTAGATAAAAACCTGCTTCCTTCTGACAGTTATATGGGATTTGTCCCAGGGGACGGACAAGTGGAAGAGTGCAGGTACAGATTTCCCACATTGTGCACCCCTCCTGAAATACCACGTGTGCATCTCTGCATCCAGGTGGATTCTTTTGCTCATATGTTATTAAAAATGGCTCTCCTCCCTTTCTCTAGGGGTAACCCAGGTCTGTGCCTGTGTACATCCCTGTGCATTGCTCGGGGTTTCACTGATGCACAGGTTTGATCCTATGCTCTCTTTAAGGACAAGGGAAAAACAGGGAAGAAAACACTCATCCTAGAGATGGGCCCTGTGAGCTGATAATGCCAAGGTTAAAGGAATTTTGCTTATCTCAATTAGCAAATCCCTATAAGGTGGGTAGGATTGAGACATCAGCAAAGCAACCTCATCTGCTCTGTTGGGGTCACGCTGTTGAGGTCACCTGCAGCATCATCCCAGTGGGCAGCCCCAGCGTGGGATGCAGGCTGGCAGTAATCCCAGTTCTCATTATTTTAATGGCAAGATAAAACATTTGTGTAATGTGTAAAACAACCCTGAGTCTCCTTGTGTTTATAGGAAGGGCTCAGATGGGCCAGGAAATGATGCGTAAAAGATGTAGACTGCAGGACGGCACCCAGCGCTGAGGATATGATGCAGTGTGAAGGCCTCATAGCTCTGCTTCCCCTTCCTCTGTGCCATATGGTGATGGGCTGAGCCCTCCGAGCTGGGCAAGCAGCTCCTCCTCTCCAGGACTGACCCAAGTTCTCTGCTCAGGTGATCAGAAAGCAGACCCCAGGGCTCTGGTGGGCTCACTGGTGCCCACCCCACGGCGTGGTGCTGCCCTTCAAGCTGCAAAATATGAAATGGGGGTTCTCAGCAAAGAGGTTCTCTGTAATAATGAGGGAAATTAAAGTATGCATGACTGCTTTTCCTGGTGTAAATTAAGAGCAAGCCAAAGAAGTCAGGAGAGCTGTACTGGTGTGAACCAGGCTCCATAACATAGAAGAGAGGCCCCTTTTGTCAGGCGATGGCTTTTCCTCAGAAGCCAAATGATACATAATGTTTATATAGTGTTTTGCCTCTCCTAAATGCAGGCTAGACATTAATTGATTCCAGGTTCGCTCTGTGACGTGGGTCAGCTCTTTCCATTTTGCAGATAAAGGCCGGGCAGTGATTGCAGAGGGGTGCGGGGGTCAGCAGTGGGGTTGGGACATGGATCTGAAGCCTGTGGACCACGCTGCCTCACTAAATACACAACACCTCTGATGTATGTCGCCATCAGCTGTGAATCTGTAAACCCAGTTACATTAAGCCCAGCTCAAATGAGATCTGTTTATGTCTCCAACGCTCAGGGCTGCTCGGAGCAGGACTTAGCTAACCTAGCTCTGTTTGTGTTCCGAGTCTCTTAAAGCTCTGCCCGGACCATGCTGGGGTGAAATATCACACACTGCTGGGGTTGCTCCAGCATCACCCTCTGCCTTTTGCTCATGGGGCCATTTGGAGAAAACACAGCCTATTTTAAACAGTAATGGAAGGAATGATTCTGGTTCTCTTGTGTTTACGTAGCATCGGAAGCTTGTGAGGGTTTGTAGAGATGCATGTGAACGGTTTAAACCAGTGTGGCAAAATGTTGCCTTGGCCTGCGAGCAGAGGTTGGCTCTCAAGCCCCCGGTGCTGCCTTGGCCAAGGACAGGTCTCTGGGTGGATGGGTTTGGTGCTTCAGTGATCCTATCACTGCTCTTTGTTCTGGTGTTTCGGGGACAAGCTCCTGCCCGTTCTCATGTGATCACTACGGTTGGAAAAGACAACTCAGATCCTCAAGCCCAACCTCACCCCAGCCTCACCGTGCCCACTGATCATGTCCCCAGGTGCCACATGTCCACATTCTGCAATGCCTCCAGGATGGTGAATCCCCACTCCCTGAGCAGCTTGTGCCACTGCATCACCTCTCTTTGGTGAAGATGATATCTAACCTGAACTTTCCCTGGTGCAACTTAAGGCCGTCACCTCTCATCCATTATGATGGCGTTGAGCTGTTAAAATCCAGTGCATAGCTCTTGCTTCCCCATGCTCAGAGCACTGCTCTCTGCACACAAGTCTCCAGGCCGCCTAGCAAAGCCTCAATTGAGCCACGTGTGGACATGAGCAGGGATTTCAGTCCTATATAAAGTGCTCTCATCATTTTCTGACCAGAGATGAGCAGGCACAGGCACACCTGTGGCACAAGCCTGGCCGTGTGTTACACACATCCTTGCACGCATCCATCAGAAGACTCAGACAGCGTTTTACTGGTCTATTGCACAGTGGGAACTTGTACCTATAAAACAACTCTTAATTACTTCCTAAGTTACTAAGCAGGCTGATGTTGATTTTGTCTTATAACCCAACAGGATTTTGTCTATTTAACATGCAATGTTAAGTAATGGGTGTAATAGCATCAGGAATAGAAGAGTAAGCAATATCTGGGAACTAAGACCACGCCAGCACCAGTTCCTGCAGCCTCTAGACTCTGCTTTGAAGCTCTCCTGTCCAAATACTGCCTCTGTGTTGCCTCTGTGATCCTCAGGGATTACCACGCAGTGTAGTACACAGCCTTGTGCCAATGTTACAGAATGCATAAGCACACAATTTAGCTGCCTACTTTGCAAGTCAGCCTTACACAAGAGATTCCAGGGGTGCCCGGAGGCACGCTGCTGTTACTGGCTGGATCTGCTATTATTGCCACTTCTGGCTCTAGCTGAAACAAGTGTAAGATTAATCTGCCTCATTAACCGACACTGATGTATTCTAAAAACTAATCTGCAATGTGTGAAATGTTGCATTGAAAAGAAAAAAAGAATCAAATCCATTTACAAGGATAAAGACATTTGGAGGCTTTTGCATACGTACCAGAGACGGCTCTTGGCTGCCTCCAGGTCTCAGCATGTTTTTCTCCAAAGCTGGAGAGGTGCGGGTAGGGAAGGGGCTTCAGTGGGTAGGGAAGGGACCTCAGTATCTACGGGTGATGGGGTGGCAAGGGAAGGACCCGGGGTCTCCCCCACCATCGCTCCCCTCTGCTGTCACTTGGCTGCACCACGGCTTTTGGCTGCGCTGGGCCATGGCGTCAGATGAAAGACCTGTGAGTAACACACAGCCTAGGAATGCTTGGTGTACTTCATCATCTCATCTGTGAATCAGCCTTTTGTTGGCAAGATGACCCTATCCCAGAGGGATTTTCCTTGAAAGTCTCCAAACTTGTTCCAAAACTGCTCTGCTGTATAGTCCTGCACAAGAGGTAATCTCCAGATGGATGCTGCGTTCGATGCCAGCTCACAGGTAACATCCTGCTCTGATACATAAATGTCATGAGACCAAGAACCATTACCACCACCTACCCACACTGTCAGAACAACCCAGGGAGTTGGGTTTTTTGGTGAGACCTCCCCAAAGTCAGCAACTAGGGAGTCTGGTTAGATGAAGTCTAAGAAAAGGCCTGAAAATTGGGTTTCTGTCGTAATAGAGATAACTGCCCAGCTAAAAGATGAATCATTTGGTTCATACTTCTCTTGCCTGCTAGTGCTTCAGGGATAATTCCAATTGGTTGAGTTATTCTGCAGTGATGTTGGCATGAGAGCAGTCAGCCCCAGAGTTTTGAGACCCAAAATCAGTATTCAGAGGTGCGAGAGCACATGGGAGCAACGTGACTGGGAACAACTGCGATGGGAAGCAAAGTAAAAGCTCAGTCCAGCACAGAAACTGGCTGCAGCCCTGGCCGTTGGCTTGTGCTTGTGTTGGACATTTCATAGTTCACCATTTGTGGGGCCTTGTTTCCTATCTGGTTTCCCATTTTGCATAAAAATCAAGCACTTATGAAGACTTGTCCACTCAGTTGTGTTGACATGATATGCTGCATTCTCTGCTCTGATGCCTGCCTGGAAAACTGTGTCCATTCATGGTACCTACAGGCACAGCTCCGCAATACCGAGGAAGAATTTTATGTGTCCTCAGAATCTGTGCTTGGATGCTACAAGGAAGAAAATGGTAAAACAAAACATTAGAAATCTGTTTCTTATTTTCTGTACTGCCAAGCTTCTGTGAGACTTGCTGGAATCACAGCCCCAGAAAAATAGAAAGAGCAGAAAGAATTTTCTTGCTGATACTGGTGGTAGTAGGAGAGACCCATCTGCCTGCTACAAACTGGGATGGGCTAGGGACAGAGATAGGGGTTCTGCATGCTTGGGAGGGTGAGGAAATGTGTGCAGATGCTCCATGTCCGAGAGAGATGTTTATTAAATGTTGTGAAGGACCGAAGGCAAACTGCTATACCTGGGGAAGAGACACAGCTCATGGGTTAGCTTTTGGTGACGATGAAAGGTAGACGTGATGTTGGCCCATGATGGCAGGAGAGAAAGCATCGGATGCTCAGACCAAAGCTGAATGTTTCCATGCTCAAGGCATCTTCTGCACACAAGCACTCAGGAGGATGCAGGGACAATGTCTTTATTCCACAGGCTGTGAAGCAGAAGGTGTTTGGTGATACCAGGTCGCTCTTTCTGAGGTAGCAGGGCTTACCTTCGTCAAATCCACCTTACAAGTGCCTGCTGCCATCCTGGGAATGCTGAGCTGGAGAGAATTTCCCATAGAGTTTTATGCCATGATGCCAGGAGCCGTAATTGCCAGAGGCAGCCACAGCTGTTGGAACCTGCCCTCCTGCCCATGAGTCAGAGTGAAAGTGCTGGAGCCATGAGCTGGCTTTGAGCAAAGATAGATGCAAAGCTGGGAGGTGCTTTCTGAGCTTTTTGTTTCCTTGCGGGCAAGCCTGAAAAAGACGAGCAAGGGAGCAGGAGAACCTCCTGCAGACTTGGGTCCTCATGGCTGCTGCTGTGCTTGGGCCTGCCCACAGCCTCACCCCTCAAACCAGCCCCCAGCCCCACCTGTAGATGTGGGACCATTTCCAGCACAAAAAGATTGCCTATTGGTTATGACCAACCTGCTCCATGGGATGGCTGAAGCAGTGGGAAGATGGCAGCAGCAGGGATGTCTCAAGGTGGGGATGGGACCTGACTGGAGACGGGTGGGATGGGAGCCCAGCACCAAGCTCTTCCCAGCCCTGGGGAGGTCCTGTCACCTCCATGCTCCTGGTTTGTGGCTCGGAGCCATCTCTTGTTTAGTCCCAGTGAATTACCAAGCCCCAGGAAGCCTACCTTACTTAGGCTTTTGTAGAAGTCAAGGGCTCAAATTGAGCAGGAGCTTGGGGAAACCATTTCCCTTGTTAAAATAAATGCATTAGTTTAATACGTACCAGGAGAGGATAGGGAGTTCTCCTTGTTAAATATTTACCAGTCAAACCCTGCTGAGGACTTACTTGGAGCAATTCAGCTTTAGTGATTTCCTTCTATTGTGGTCTAAGTCTCCAGCATCGCTAGGAAACCGCCTGGCAGGGCTGGGATGGCTGGTTTGGATCTGCATCCAATGGAGGGATGGAGCCTTGCTTCCCAAGAGCAGCGGGATGCAGGAGAGATGCCCCAAAACCACTCCAAAATGAATGAAATTAAAAAATAATAATAATAATGGATGAGTAGAGCCACAAAACACTGCTCTGTGCCTTACCTGGCTCGGCAGCCCCTGAGCATGTCCTGGTGGGCACACAGCAGTGGGACTGAACGAGTGGGATTCATGGGGCTGATTCTCTTGGCAGTGGGCACGTGGCTTTGAAAAGAGCGAATTATCTCCATGTCTGCATGATGTCTCTTCTGCAGCCTGGTGGTGGTGTTAAGCTGAATTCCAAGGATCTATCATAACTCAGCATTTCCTCAGGTACCTATTCTACTTAAGAGAAGAATTTTAGATATACAGTATTTACGTGTATACAGTAATCCAACACTCTCTTATGTTACAAATCCAATATTAATTTACAACTTCTCATGGTTTCAGCTGAGACAAGCCTTAGCTAACCCTAACCCAAACCACAACACGAGTTTACAGCAACCTTTGACTACTCAAAATTTCTTCAAATCAGCATCACTTTTTTCCTTATCAAGCTAAATTCAGATGATTTCATGACTCCACATCATTTTGCAACTCACTGCTTCCCCTTAAATTCCCTGGAATGGAAAGGAAATGCAGCCCATAGGAATGCCCATGGAAGTGCCTGGGTCTCGCTGGCCACTTGTTCTCCTGAGAGCAGTGATCACAGCTTTTTAAGGGTTGCCTTGTCGAGTATTTTTTTTTTTAAAAGAATGACTCTATTAATAATGCTAAGGGAAAACAGATGTGTCAGGTTTGCAACCAGAAATGTGGATATTCCAGGAGACATCAATTGTTAGAAGTAAACACGAGCCTTGATTCAACAAAGCTCTTAAGCAGACACTTAACTTTAAGCATGCACTTACGCGGGGCGTTAACATATGTTCTGCTATATAAGGAGGAACTTAAGTACCTACTTAGAGTTAAGCTCATGCTTAAGTGCTTTGTTGAAATGGGGCCAATACTTCAACTCTCCCTCTGTCTCCCTAACATTAACCGTGCCTGACATCCAGGAAATTCAAACAGGGATGGCTGTATTTACCTACTGGTGTTTCTTTTCCCCTTAGAGTCCCTCAGTGCCCGTGTGGAGAAGCCATCACCCTCGTAAGAATTCTTCTCTGCCTTTATCCTTAATTTTTCTTTTTAAAATCAAGGAATTTTTCAGATATGTATTTGTTAAAGACGCTCGTTCACTTTGTGCTTTATTGTTAGGTTGGTTGGTTGTTTGAATCCTAAGAACCAAAAGGCTCACTGTGCAATGGTTTAGGCTCCTAAGCCAACCCTACTGGATGAAAACCTACATTTTCAGTTTTTTGCTTTTGTAGTTTTTCTCTCATTACAGCCCCCGTTCACCAAGTAGTGTATGTGGGCAGTCAGGTAGGAATGGAAAAGGCCTTTTTGTCTTCAAGGTGTTGGTGACCTCCTGAGCCATTCTGGGTTCTCTAAGGGAATCTTCTTTGCTGCAGGGAAACTTCACTTCCAGCTACAGTGAACTTGAGGCTGAGAGCTTCCCTTTTTGGTCACTGCTTCTTCAAATCAGCACCCCTGCAAGCCCTGACTCCCAGCTTCATCCTTTCTGTGCCCTGGGAGCAAATCTCTGTCAGTTGCTTGTAGGCTTTTGTTTGCAGCAAGCGATGTTGCTGTGAAAACCAAACAAATCTCTTTCCACAGGGCAGTGAGAGCTCAGCAAGAGAGGGAAACAGCATTGGCACCTGCAGACCCAAACCACAAGGGGAGAGCCTAGCACCAAACATTTCCAAAGTTTTGATTTGTAGGTGAAATTCTGCCTTTGTTACCTTCACCCACTCCAGTGGTGCCAGCGTTCCTTTCTCCCCAAGGCACTTCTGGTCAGCTATTAGACTGAGGGTGCAGCAGGAGCTCTCTGGAACAAAACAGCCGTGCCTTTCCCAGCCCATGCTTTCCATCTGCAGCAGCCCAAGAAGTCATGGCTAGAGGAGTATGGTCACTGCAGAAAAGAAGGATTTTGTCTTACAGAGCAAAGCCAAATGCAATGTGCCCTGGGCCTTCACTCACATGAGATTCAGAGAGCATCATCTGAATTCTGCTATGAGTTTTCTTGAACAAAGCTACTAATACTGACCTCAAGGATCAGCCCTCTGCTACCTATTTGCAGATGGCAGCATCCAAGTTCCAGTTTTTTCAGTCCTGGAAAATAAAAAGCCCCACCAGAAGAAAAGGAATGTGAGTTTGTACCTGGAAGGCTCCGGGCTGGAGCGCGCGCCCCTGATTTATGGCATACTTGTTAAAACCACTTGTTCTTGTCATAACAAAACAGATTGGAGCAAAGTTTGGTGGAAGGTCTCCTTCTAGTTGGCACTTCATCATGGCTTCTTACTCTTTCCTAGGTTCTGGGGGTTTACAGTTATATAAAACTTAATGAATCAGTATACTTTAGATTTCCTTCCTAATGCATATGGGTTCAATTAACTGCAATGTTTGCTTATTTAAGCGTTTTCATTAAATTGCTTTACTATATTTTCCCGCAACTGAAGGGGAACATGGTGGGACCGATGCCATCTGCCACCATCAGTTTAACAGAACCTTTTTCTTTGTTCAGACCCATTCTTTTTTATTACGAGACCCTCCTACCCCGTGTGCCACGCACTTATTGCATTCTCCTCTTCCAACTGCAGACTGATAAATGAAAGGCTTGTGCAAGGACCTTCCTGCGTGGTACTTTTTAAGGCGCTCTTTTACAAGATCAGGTTGTGTTTTACTCCCCCTTCTCTCCCCCTGCTTGCAGATTCCTCTTTGCTCCAGCTTGTGAATAAATAATTGTTGCTATTACAATACCTAGCAGCTCTTGCTGCCTGGCTCTGCTTTTGCCAGGCTGCACACTCAGCCCAGCACAGCCAGCGCAGGGCTGTTTGCTGTATTTGAGGAAAAGCACATTCTGCCATTCTGCCATCCCACCTAAGGTTCCTTCTTACAGCAGGGCTGCTCCCCTTGCTACAGCTTTGGATCCTGCACCTTCAGGACTTGCTGCACTGCCTTCTCCAGCCCAGAGACAGTGGTTTAGTGCCTTTTTCCCTGTTGCTCATCAGGATGGACGATGCTTATTCCCATTTTGCAGACAGATTAACTGAATAAACTCACCTTCTCTGCTTGGGACTGCTGCACAAATCCGGTGCTTTATAGACATCGCTAATAGGAAAAGCACCTCCTGAGGAGTAAAAGAGAAAAGGGAAAATCATTCATCCTAGAGGACTCTATCCAGGGGTTGGTGTTTTGATGTGGAAATGCAGTGATATTGCATTGTTCATCTGCTGTCTGGTGAGGGAGCAGCAGAAGCACTCGGTTCTCTCTGAGCAAATTTTGCAATGTAAGGAGGAAGACACCCAATGTTTCATCATCTTCTGTTCCATGCTATGGGCATTTATAGAAAGGGAGATGCAAAGAGAGTAAATAACTTACCCTAAAGATGCACAACGAACCCATGGTATACGGGAGCAAGAGAACTGCTTCCAACCACTGCTTGCAAGAGCCTTTCCCAGGTGATAATTTGGGGAGGGCACCCAAAGCCCAAGCAGAGGACTGGAGGGTGATGCTGGGGACCTTCACTGTGTGCCCCTCTGCTTTGTGGAGCAGTGCACCAGAACATCAGGTCTGAGAAGGAAAAGAAAGCGAAAAATAAAAGACAAATAATGCTGCACAAACATTCAGTGCTCAGTGAAGTGAAGTGTAAGAAGAAGGAAAATGTGGGAACATACATTTAAACTGGAAGGAAAAGCATTTTCTCTCCCCTATTCCTCCATGCATTTAACAGACATTTTTCTTCCCTTTTTTTCCCCCTTTCCTTTCATTATTTTTAAGATTCTCTGCTTTCTGAGTTGCTTCTTTTTTCCCCCAAGGACAAACATGGCAAAGGCAACACAGACTGCACCCACCGTTATGGGGTCAGCAAATGAACCACTGTGGGGAAGAGGATCAGCAGGAGAAACGGCAGCAGGGACTCTCAGTGCTCTCAGCCCACACCTCTGCTCTGCAGGACCTGTGTGCAAGAGGCTCCATTTGCTGAGACTGTAAGGAATCACCTGGAAAACCCCCAACTGGTGCAGAGCCTGGGTTGGCTGACAGTGGATCGAGAGACCTGCCAGCCCCCAGATCTCTCTGCTGCCATTTTCTCTGGGTAAATGGAAGCTGCTGCTGGCTGCATTGCCTCTGCATTGCCATGCTGGGTATGCATTCCCTCTAAACATGCCTGTTCTTGATACCCCAAATGCAGATATTCAATTGTGGGAGAAAAGGGAGAGAGACAAAAAAAAAAGTGGAAAGAAAGAGAGAAAGGAGAAAAATCCCGACGCTTCCAAGACACTAAAAATAGACTCTGATCACTTACCAAATGGTAAAATGAAAATGATTTGCTTTGAATAGTCTCCAGAAAGGCTCAGATACAATGTCTTGTGGAGCAAAATTGAATCAGTTGAAAGTGCAGACGCCAGCTCAGCCTAATCCCTCCCAGCTGCTTTGCTTTGCTTTTTTTCCAACAAGCAGCCCCTAAAAGTCGTCTCCCTAATCCTGCAAACTGAAATTCAATCTTGTATTTTTTTTTTTAAATCAAGTTTCAAGCCTGGGGCTTGCAGGGTGGGGGAAGAGGAGGAGGGAGGGCTTTGGGGTTGCCTCCTTCCCTCGCCCTGACTGCAGTAAACACAGCCTTGAATTCAAGGAAAAGCTTTAGACTCCAGTTCGCTTGGCTTGAGCCAAACACACAAATCTGATGTCTTTAAAGCCCCTCCAGCAGACGGGAGATAGCTTTGAGATGCTCACTAAATGGCTGTCTGGTTGCTGCCTTTTTGTTGTTGATTGGGGGCCCGAGGAGACCTTGTCTCTGGATTGTTTTTTCTTTTTTTTTTTCCTAGTGTCTGCTTTTATCAGTGCCTTTGGGTTGGGCATTTACCGATACAAAGACCAAGACAAACAATTTCTTACCCGGGCTGTGATTGCGGCCGGCAGCGCCTGTTCGGGCTCTGCTATCTCAGGGAATATCGGGAGGTATTTATGACACTTTCCTAAGAGTTTCCCGACTCCTGCCCTCCGTGTGTGTGCCTTGCAAGGACGCAGCAAACACCGCTGGGCTCTCTGCAGCACCTGGGTGCGCTTGGCCGCTGGCTTTGGTCTCTTTTTGCTACCTGGTGGTTCCCTGATCCCAAAGTTTTTTGGCACAAAGCGATGCAGTTTGCATTTCGGAGGGTAATTAAGAATAGATGAAGTAACAGCAAAGCACTCAAAGCCAAATCGCGTGGCTCAGCATCCCAATAACTTGAATTCCTGGGTATGAACACTTCCAAATGCAGAGGTTCAAAGGTTTTCACCCCCTCAGACATGAAGGTTCACCATAGGAGGCTCTTGTTTGGACCCAGGTCAGGTCAGGATCCAGGGCTCAGCGAGAAGGAATGGATGCTCAGAAGGGGGTGGTGGGGCAGTGGTGTCTATTTTGCAGGGCAGAACTCCACTTGGAGCAGGTGTAGGTTTGTGTGGTCAGGGGAAGATTTGGAGTAGAAATTAGGAAATTGAATTTGTAAGGAGAGAATGAAAAGCTCACGCAGGAATCTTTGACATCCCTTTTCTGATCCTGATAGACGCGCTGACAGACGATGTACCTACAGAACACCCATGCAGCTCCCACACTGTGTGAGCACGTAGAACAGGCAAAGTGAGTCTCATGTCATGGAAATCACATATTCCACAGATGTGGGTTTCACAGAGAGGATTATTTTGTCTTTTTCTAACATCCACTTTTCTTCAGCTTATTGGCGTAGCATTCTTGACCCCCCACACTGTACAAGGAGCAGATTCCTGCTTGCTTGCAGCTGGTGCACTTCTGCTTGGAGGTGTATGGAGCTGCATGGTGCTTTACTCTGAGAATACCTGTCCTTGCTCTCCATCCCCCTGCACCTATCGGGCTGATGCAAGGCTGGGTCACCAAGAGTGATAAGAGCATTGCTGCTAAAGGTTACTTGTATAACCAAGATGTTATAATCACAATATAATTGTGTATAATCAATAGATATCAAGATGTCATAATCGCAATATAATCAAGAGAGTAAGGCAAAGCAGACAACGATCACAAAAAGAGAATAAGTGGAAGAGCTTACCCTTTGGCTGAGCTTACCAGAAGACACCAAAAGAGGGGATCTCCAGAAGAGATCCTTCCCCTCTGGTAGCCAGCTCTTAAATAGGTCCAGGAGGGGGGGAGCCTGGCTCCACCCCTTCCGGCAGCACAGGTGAATTGCCTTCACCTGTGCTCCTCTGGCTGACTCATGGCTCACCTCAGGTGATCAATCAGAGGTTCAGGCTGTGACTCAGCAGTTCCCATACAGTTACTTTGAACAGAATTGCCCCTGTATGATGAGGGAGAGCATGTTGGGCACATGGGCTGAATGGTCACTTGGGTTGGCTTCTGGATTTTATGATGTAAACTGATGGACAAGTTAGATAACAATATGGGAATAATTGGGTAAAGGTATACAGAATAGTATGTGGGGGATGGATGAACTGCAATAAAAGGTATAGCTGTATAGACACATAGAGGATCTATGCAGAGGGTGGATAATTCCATATTAATGCAAACAGGGTAATAATGGAAGGAAAATGAATGTATTTGACATGGAGCACACAGCCTAGCCGTCGTTTTGGCCTGGTGACTGTGGACTCAATGGATAACAGAATATCTAGAATAGATGTAGGATGGATCATGTTAAAGCAAGTCCCATGTGGATGGGTGGGAAATCTGGATAGGAGCTGGGTGGTTAGATAGTGAAGTGAGGTCAGAGAGGGCTGACAGGCTGCTTTGAGCATCTCTGGGCTGAACTCACAGCCAGAAGAGGCTTTGTCTGTATTTGCCATAAAAAATATGTTAAAATGTACAGCTCGGTATGGGAGGACTGTAGAGGGAAAAACAGAGAAGGAATGATCAGTTACATAGTATAGATTAAACTTAGTATGGCTTAGAACAAGGCAGAAGCTAGCTAGACAGATAAATATGCATGGGATGGATTGCAGTATACTTAATCCTGATTGCCACGTTGAAATGAGCAGAGAGATGCCTGTATACCTCATACCAGCTTCTTCAACAGGCGTGAAGTAGATGAGTGTGAAAGGGACAAAGTTAGGCTGGGTAGGTAATGTAACTACTGGGTGGCTGGAAGTTAGGCTAATAGAGCAATGTGGACAGAATAAATATGGGAACGTGGACATTTACAAGTAGGTAGGTGTTATGTGTACACAGCCATAATAAGCAGAGATGGAATAGAAGACTTAGCAGGGGATGTGGAACAAGTGGAGGCACAAATTGATAGGTGTATCAACAAATAGTTTAGGTGAAGAGATGGAGAGATGTTCCCAGCTAAATTAAATATAAGTGATATGAGCAGCAGCGACCCAAATAGATGTAATGTGGGGTCTGAATTGCAGTCAAAAAGATGATCCCCTTTAAATACTGAGAACAGTCTGAGGGTAGGTCAGTTGTGTAAAAATTGGATGGAAGGATGGGAAGATGGGTAAAGAGTAAAGAGATTATTAACTGAGCTTTCACGGGTTAGAAAGATTGATCAGATAAACGTGTAGAGGGCAGATTAATGAATTAAAGGCCAAAAGAGAAAGAGATTAGATTGAGATGGACAGGTTTATGGCAGACAGAACACATGTTGTTTGGGAAAAGAGATGGAAAGGTCGCTGGAATAATGGAATAAATGTGTGACTAATGCAGGCAGAAAATGTGGACTGATAGGGTGAATAGGGCATCAGTTATGGGGAATGTGGACGGATAGTAGAAGAGCAATAACAGAGTTAATAGATGAGTAGTTAATAGGGTAACAGACGAGTAATTCCTGTATGAGGGGAGCTGGTCAGTCAGGCTGCCTGTGAAGCTTTGTAGACAGAGAAGGGGAAAAAAGGAGATGCAGAAGACTGCTGAGCAAAGGAAGCGTTGGGCAGACACATACAGAAAAGATAAATGTGCAGACGTGAGAGAAAAGTGGATATGGGAAAAAGCAAGAGAGATCTTAAGGAAGAGCCAGGTAAAATAGGCACGGAGTGGATAGATCACATATAAAATGCATTCACAGTAAAGAGATTATGCTGAAAAAACAAGCTTAGAAGAATTAGGGAGCCAACTGGTCAGACTAGGTATGGGTACAGAAAGAGACAGAGCAGTATTCATGAGCTGGGAGTGCTGTGAAATTAGGCTGATGATCGAGTACGAATTAGAGGGATGTTAAATAAGGGAATAAACCCTGGACAGGATGATGGATGGTGGAGTAGGTGGGTGCACATAGAGATGAGTAGGTACCAGGAAGCTCAGGAGAGTGGTATGGGCGAGCAAAGAGATGAATATGGATGGAACAAGGAGGAAGACAAAAATATATCATTTACTGCGTGCTATGGAAATCCAGAGAGATGAATTAGAATTTGCATGAGATGGATGAGATAGGTAAGTAGTCACAGACATTAGTGTAATGAGTATGTAATAGAACAGACTGCAAAAAGGATCGGTTAATCATGGCATTAGTCGCATTGATGTCTCAGGCAAGAGCAGAAGTGGTGAATACATCAGTGTTGTAAGGGAGGATGAGGGCTAGTGGATGTGAGATAGACTGAATGTGTGAGACATGAATGCAGGCAGGATAGGCAGAGAGGTCAGTAAATGAGAATACGTGGGGCAAATGGATTGCTAGGAGTTCTGAAAGTCCAATATAAACACCTATATGTGTGGATGTGTGGGAGGGAGGAATAGAAGGGCTGCACTCCTAAGGGAGAGAAAGAGCTGTCTGCACAAGAAGTAAACAGAGAACTCACATGATGAATGCTGAGATCTGACCACTCACCCAATTCTAAAACTAACTAATTCTAAATGCTGACACAAACCTAACCCTAACCTTAAATCTTGTCCTATCACAAGGCTAAACCTAACCTTACCCTAACCCCTAGCAGTCTGTGAACACAGCAGTAACCCACAACCCAACCTCATCTGAAAACCTCACCCTAACCCTAGCACAAACCAAGAGCTACCACTGACCACAGTCCTGTCCTAAACCTAACACATCTCCCCTTAGCTCAGCCTGAGCCCAGACATAACCCTCAATACAGAACCACCCCACCCCTAATCCTAAACCAACCTCAGCCCCAACTCTAAACAAACCCTGACCCCTCTGAATGCCTCAGTCCTACCCCAGCTTAAATGTAACCCTGTGCCTTAGAGGAGCAGGGAGCAATATATGCCTTTAGCTGATACAGAATTGTTAGAAAGAAAGCTATGAGCATGGCTCCAGGTGGCCACATCACATGGGCAGGTGGGCACAGGGAAGCCAGGGGAGGGCAGGTGAGGAGGAAGGGGGGAACTGTCCCATAGGTGAGCACATAGCTGGGAAATAAACAGCAATGGGTGTTGTCAGGAGGGGCTGAATTGTGTGGGGAGAACAGGTAACAGCCTGGGTTTGGATCAGGAGAGCAGATGGGGCCATAGAGCAGCAGTTTCTGCTTGTTTTTTTCAAATGTGACCAGGTGTTCAGATGGAGGGGACAGATTTGGTGTCCACCCCATGGGGAGGTGTGGGTTGGTGCATAGGATGGACTGATATTGGGGAGAAAAGGCAGCTCAGAGGGGCCTGGGAGGGTGAACCAGGGAAGGAATCTTGCTAAGTCAGCAAGGGCTGCCTTCACCTCTCCTCCAAAGCATGCTTTGGGACCAGGTCTGCAGTCACTCTGCCAACCAGGGACACAGTGGAGGCTGTGAGCTGGGCCAGGTGTGAAGCTGAGCTTTCAGAGGTCAGGATCCGACCCAGCAAAGTGCTGTGGGGCGCGGGGAGAGGTGTGAGCCTGCTTCCCTGCCACAGAAGGGCTGCAGGGTTTCCTCCAACCTGCACACCCTCCCTGAGACAGGCATTCCCTTCTCATTTTCCTGCTTTCCAGGGAATGCTGCACCCGACCTGAGCACAGGAATCCATCGGTGATGCTGTCTGTGCAGCATCTCTGTGCTGAGGAGCGAGCAGGTGGCATGGGCAGGGACGTGGGGATGTGACAGCCCTACTGCCTCTGTGAGGCCAACACTGCCCACAGCCCCCAGGCTGGATGCTGAGGGGATGCTGGATGCTCATGGGAATCATTGGAGGGTTTTGGGGTTCCCACAGTTACCCAACCAGCGCAGCACCTCGGATTCACACAGCACTGGGTGCTTATAAAGATCCCACTGTGCTCTCAGCTGTATCTTCAGACATCTAAATCCCTCTAAAAGTCTCACTCTTAGTATCTAAATCCCAGGTGCCTAACTCACTTCTAGGAAAATCTCACACCAGCACTGATTCACTGCATCATTTTGTAAAATCTGCTCCTCACTCACATAAGGCTTTTGAAAATCCCACTGCTAATCTCCTATACCCGGGCACGTATCACTTTGAAGCCTGTAAAATAAATTACTTGGCGCTCCTGTGGGACGGCAGCTACTTTGTCCCCGCTCTCACTGAGGCAGATTTCTGTTTCTTGCATATTAACATAGCGATTTTTTGGAAGCCCCGATGCTGCCATGCGGGACCCGAATGAGGAGCGCGGGTCGGGCGCTGCTTGCCGTGCTGCGCTGCCGCTGCTGCGCCCGCAGAGGTGTCGGGAGGAGCTGCTGCCGGGCGGCTCCTTCACATCAGTGTGGTTCGCCCGTGGGCACAGCGCGTCTGCTCCGCTCCGCCGACCTCCTGGGAAGAGCTGGGAGCAAATCGGTTCGCCTCTCGCCGAGTCCCGGCGGTGTTTGGTGCTTTCTTGCAAGAAATCGCCTGGGTGAAGAAGGAAAAAATCCAAGTGCGGATGTTCTTTCATTATTTCCCCCCCAAACCCCCCCTCCCTTTTTTTTTTTTTTTTAATTTTAATTTCCTATTTTCATTCGTTGGCGCGTTCTGTTCTTAAAACCGTGCCTATGCTTTCTTCATTAGATAAATCAGAGCTGGGGGATAAACAAATGATTCTTTCCTGTAACAACAACAACAACAGCAACAAAGAAGCACGGGCTGGCTGCTGCTGGGGCATTTTTGATAGAAAATCTGCCCGCAGCCTCCTGTTAATCAGTTTGGCGCAGCGCGAAGCCTGCAGCTTGTTAATGGGAGCCGCACAACAGCGAGCTGCAGCGGAGGAGAGCTGCGTGGATTTTACTCTGCAGCTCTGTTAATTAAAACATATTTCACTTTGAAGGAGGCTTTTACTGTTTTCTATGGGGGTGAGCAGAAAGCTGTTCGCTCGGTTAGATTAAAAGAAGGAATCGGAGGTATTTCTTGCAAGTAACAACTTCACATTGCTTGATGGGCAAACTCGTTTAGCAGAAAGAATGTGCAGCTCTTATTTTTATTTATTCTCTGTCCCTGTGTACTTTGCGAGTCTGAGCTGCTTGGCTGGTTGGATAATACCAAACCAAATGTCCACCTACGAGTCGCCAGAAAGGATCAGAAAACTTGTCACACATCCTTTTTAATTGGTAAAGTAATTTTTACTTACACACTGGTAAACTAAAATAATAAGGCCTGAAATGGTGCCATTGAAGTTAATGACAAAACCTTCAGAGGTTCCAAATAAAGCCTGCACTTTATTATCCCAGTCCCAGTGACTTTTGTTGCGAGTTTGCAGCAAAATGTTAGGGTGTTATTTTTATTATACAAAATCCCATTAAAATCAGTACTGAAGCATCCCATTAATTTAAATGGGACTTTGCATACTTTGCCTGGTTCCAGGCCACAGATAAAGAGAAGTATGCGGTGCAGAGTTAAACTGACCACAGCTTTTTATTAGAAGACATTTAATCTCGAACGAACAGCACAGTCTGAGGCACTGGGGCTTTGTGGACTGCATGCAATAGGAGCCTCTGCAGCACAGCAGCCTTTGGGACCACTCAGCCCATGCAGGGCTCCCACGCCAAGCCATGGCCCAGGCAGGTATGCAGAGTGCTCCCCAGGCAGCTCGGCCTTGGGAATGCTATTAGGTGAGCCAGCACGCGCAGAACGAATGGAAAACTTGATTCAGCTCTTTCTCGGGCTCCAAGCATCCGCTCCCCTCAGCACACACGAGGCTGCAGGAGGCGGGCAGAGCTCTGGGACTCCGTACGGCACGGCCAAAGACAGAGACCCACTGGGGATGGAGTGATGCAGCTTCAGCACGAGCTTCCCGCACTGGAAACCACTTGTAGGAATGTGCAGGGTGAGAAAAGCATCGCCTCCAGTGTGTGACAACACGGCCCTGGTGATGGGAGCTTGAAAACCAGCACGCAAAGAGCAGCGAAGCAGGGAGTTGTGTACGGGGCACAGCCCTCTGGGGGCTCAGAGACCATTTAATGATGTCCCCCCGGGGGTGGGCACACACCTGGGTTGTGGCAGAGATGTCCTCTGAGGACATCCCTAAGGAAGCTGTGTTTGGACGGGAGGTTCCGTGCTTCAAAACCATCAAATCTCCCCATTAATTTGGCTGTAACCATTGCGGGGGAGACCTGAAGGCTGCTGGAAGCAGGACATCCATAAATGTGCACGGGGAAGGTGTAGGAGGTGCTTTCTGTTCACTGTCTACTTGGAATTTTCCTTTCTCTGAGCCATAAACGAGTCGAGAAGCCCACATTTCCCCCTCACAGAGGTGGGTGAGCTTCCCCTGGTACATGGCAGCAGGGGGAGATGGTGGTGGTGGCTGCAGAGACCCCGGCAGCTGCATGGCTCTCACACACGAGCTGAATTTTGGGGGGTTTCAGGGCTCTGGAAGCAGGATTAGGGTTGAATGCGAGCACCGCAGCCGCTGCCCTGATTTAGGGCTAACAGTGCTACCTCCAGGAACACGAGAAAAACGAATGCAGCCAATCCAGGCTGAAATAACAGCGGAGGGCTTTCAGATAACCCTCCCCTGCCATTTCCGCCCCGCCCCCCCCCCCCCCCCCCCCCCCCCCCGCGCCGCGCCCCCGGGCGCCGCCCCC